>NW_016804391.1:785317-836429 GCF_001698545.2 Rhinopithecus bieti
AAATAATAATAATAAATACAAAAAGTACTGGCCGGGCACGGTGGCTCACGCCTGTAATCCCAGCACTTTGGGATGCCGAGGTGGGCGGATCATGAGATCAGGAGATTGAGACCATCCTGGCCAACAGTGAAACCCCGTCTCTACTAAAAATACAAAAAAATTAGCTGGGTGTGGTGGCAGGTGCCTGTAGTCCCAGCTACTCGGGAGGCTAAGGCAGGAGAATGGCATGAACCCAGGAGGCGGAGCTTGCAGTGAGCCCAAATCACACCACTGCACTTCAGCCTGAGCAACAGAGTGAGACTCGGTCTTAAAAAAAAAAAATTACTATTACTCTGTTGGGTATGGATCCAATTAAATTCCAGATACTGAATAATTTAGTACTGTACTGTGAATATTTTCTGTAATTGATTTTTCCTGTAACAGTTACTCTGTATTATGAAAATGGAATTTATGGTGAGGGGCCACTTCTCATTTACTACCATACTTAATTTCTGGCAATTTCACTAGAGAGTAAAAAAGGCTGTGTTTCATGCTCATAATGCAGTGACATGGTAGATATACTTATTGCAGTTTCATGTTCGGTCAGATAAGCCTACTTGAGAATGCAGGACAGACATGGTGGCTCATGCCTATAATCCCAGAACTTTGGTAGGTCGAGGCAGAAGGAGCGCTTGAGGCCAGGAGTTCAAGACCAGCCTGGGCAACACAGCGAGACCTCCATCTCAAAAAAAAAAAAAAAAAAGAGAGAACGCAGAGAGTGTGATTTAATTTGGGAATGTAAATGGAATAGGTGCCTCAAAATTCAAAACTTTACGTCTTACATCTTAGGGCAGTTTGGTCCCCATTTTCCTCTTTACATCCTTAGGTTAACAAAACTGCAAAAAGTCACTATAAAATCAAAGAGAATCAGGAGACAGAAAAAAAAATTAAAAAGAAAAGAAATGCCCAGGAACTGTGGCTCACACCTGTAATCCCAGCACTTTGGGAGGCCTAGACAGAAGGATCACTTGAACCCAGGAGTCTGAGACTAGCCTGGGCAATACAGCAAGACCCTATCTCTATTTATTAAAAAAGAAAAAAGAACGAATTTGAAGGTGGTTATAGTCACCTTTATAAGAGATGATACCATCACAAATTTCTTTGAAGATCTGGGCTAGGCGGGCTGCCCGAGCCACTTCAATATTTTCCTCTGCAGCTGCCAACCGTCTTGTTCGAACAGATCGAGCTGTCTGCAGGGCAGAGAACTGGGTCATGAAGACATCTGGAAGAATAAAGTGAAAATTAAGTTTCAGGAAACAAGGAGCTCTATCTACATGGCTTTCTCTTTCCCAATGGATTCCTGCCATTTGCTCTACTTTCCCCTGAAGTGATTAAGTAGATTAGTGGGCACAGAGTTCTTTCTATCTTCTGTAATGAAAAATCAGGAAACACTGGAATTTACTGGAGACAAAATACTGCAAGAGGGACCTTAACTTAGTGCTCAAAGGCAATACAGTACAGTAGTTGTAAGTCTGAGCTTCAAAATCAATCTATCAGCATCTGAATTCTGGCATCACTGCTTATCAGCTGTGTGATCTTGGGCAAGTTATTTAACCCATGTGTCAGCTTCTCAAACATAAAATGGGAATGATGGTAGTACTCCCTTCATGAGGAAATAGTGCAGGTTAAATGACATAATGCCTTTAATGTGTTTAGCTCAGTACCTGACATGTAAGTACTCTGTAAATGATATCTGTTATTATCAGAAGCAGCAAACTAGTTAGGATATAAGTTCAAAGAATTTATGCCAATCAAATCATTGACAGGATGTAAGATTCTGGACAAATTTTTATATCTAGTTAGCATTCAGCATATCCCTCACACATCATACAGAATTCCTTCTATCTTTTCAGGGGAAGAAGGAAAGGATAAAAAAAAGAGCATGATCTTTTGAACACTGTTTTCAGTTAGAAAGGATGCTTGGTCATGCTAGTTCCTCTGCTTTCAGTCTCTTCTGGATAATATCTGAACTCAGGAGTGCTGTTATATTATTCATTCATGAAGGTTAGAAAAAGGAAACCTGATGGTTTGTGAGTACAGTGCTAATCTGAATTTGAGAAAAAAAGGTCTTCAAACTGATAATGACCTGTCCTCCACTGAATCTGAATGTGAGAAATGACCCGTCCCCAGCCGAATCTGAATGTGAGATAAAAAGGTCTTCAAACTGATAATGACCTGTCCACCCACTGATAATTACCCGTCCCCCACCCCAATTTCCCCAGTGGATTTGGTATCACTATTTACTCTGTCTGCAAGTTATTTTCAAGGTAGGAAGTAACAAAGAGGGCCCACTATCTATCTGATACCTAATGACTATTTCAGACTATAGGTCACGTTTGAAAGGCTGTAGAAGGAGGTTTCTTTCTATTCCCTAAAGAGAGGAAAGCTGAAGAACTGGGATGGATAGGTTACTACCGACTGATGAGTATATATTTGGATCATAACTTTTTTGTTCAATACTAAAAGGAGTTGTTAAATAGATTATCTGCTGGAAAGCAACTAAAATAAATGAACAGAAATGTTTCAGCCGGGTGTGGTGGCTTACGCCTGTAATCCCAGCACTTTGGGAGGCTGAGGCAGGTGAATCACCTGAGGTCAGGAGTTTGGAGACCAGCCTGGCCAACATGGTGAAACCCCCTCTCTACTAAAAATACAGAAATTAGCTGAGCACGGTGGCAGGCACCTGTAATCCCAGCTACTCGGGAGGCTGAGGCAGCATAATTGCTTGAACCCAGGAGGAAGAGGTTGCAGTGAGCCGAGATCGTGCCATTGCACTCCAGTCTGGGCAACAAGAGTGAAACTTGTCTCAAAAAATAAAGAAAGAAATGTTTCAAATGCCTTACCAGACTTGATATTTCCATCATCTCGGCAGATCCCATTCCAACGGGTATATAATGATGCTGAGTGAATATTATCACTGGTGTGCTTTACTTCCTCCTGTTTCTGACGAATCTTCTCCCAGTTTCGGACCAAGAATACATGATGCTTTAATACAAAGTTCCTGCAAGGAAGGAAAAAAATCTTCCTTTATTCATTAATTAAATAAGCATTTATTACATGTCTACTCTGTGGAAGTCATTGTTAGATGATATACGTGAACTGAACTGTTGTAAAGATAATTATATGGGCAAAGCATTATTCAATTTTGTATCTTGACTTTTTTTACATTACGTAAAACATGTAATATTTACATACATCTGGCAAGCAACAATTAAAGGCTGCAAAAATGCTGGCAAGTGAAATAGCCTGACCAGAAGGCAGAGATTTATTTGTACAAATTCTAAATATAGTTGTCAAGATGAAGTAGGGTCTTAGGATCAGCTATAACAAGGAGAACTGGACTGGCAAATAAAGGCAAAGATATGTAACATGGATAGGCACTGGGCAAACTATGTTAGGTGCAGTGCTGCCATATGGTTCCCTAAACTTACTATTTTTTTTTTGAGTTGAAGTCTCCCTCTGTCGCACAGGCTGGAGTGCAGTGGCGTGATCTCGGCTCACTGCAACCTCCGCTTTCCGGGTTCAAGCGATTCTCTTGTCTCAGTCTCCTGAGTAGCTGGGGTTATAGGCGCCTGCCACCACGCCCAGCTAATTTTTGTATTTTTAGTAGAGACGGGGTTCCCCCATGTTGGCCAGGCTGGTCTTGAACTCCTGACATCAGGTGATCCGCCCACCTCAGCCTCCCAAAGTGCTGGGATTACAGTGGTGGCGTGAGCCACCGTGCCTGGCCCTGGTTTCCTAAACTTAAATGAGTTATGTGTATCCTGACTGATCCTATACAATTTTGATGATTCCATTATTCAATTTCCACAACAGGACATATGTAAATAGATGTGATCTTGGATAAGTCTCAAGGTATGTGTCTCACTTCTCACTTACATGGAGATCAGACTAATTTTCTAGTTCTTGCACATTGGAATCCCCTGGGAGACTTTATAAACTACTGATACCTGGGTTCCACCTCTGCAAATTCTGATTTAAGCGGTCTAGGGTGTGGCCTGGGCCTTGGGAGTTTTTCAAAGCTGCCTATGTTAATAGGCAGCCAAAGCAGAGAACCACTGGACTGGTTTTTCCGAAATTTAAAATTTCTATGACTCAAAGGGAAATAGAATGAAAGGGGCTAAAATTACACAATGGTTATAAATAAGGATAAACTTTCAACAAATAGGACATACTCACTTGTTTGCTTCCAAAAGGGACAATTCTTATCTGAATACAGGGAACAGCAGAAATTACCACCAAAGATCCTTTCTATTGCTCTGTTAACATGTCAACAAAGCAGGTATTCTGTTTTTTTTATTTTTTTATTTTATTTTTTTTTTGAGACGGAGTTTCGTTCATGTTACCCAGGCTAGAGCGCAATGGCGCGATCTCGGTTCACTGCAACCTCTGCCTCCTGGGTTCAAGCAATTCTCCTGACTTAGCCTCCTGAATAGCTGAGATTACAGGCATGCACCACCATGCCTGGCTAATTTTTAGTAGAGACGGGGTTTCTCCATGTTGGTCAGGCTGGTCTCAAACTCCTGAACTCAGGTGATCCACCTGCCTTGGCCTCCTAAAGTGGTGGGATTACAGGTGTGAGCCACTGTGCCCAGCCAAAGCAGGTATTCTTAATTTTTTCTCTACCACGAATTCCTTTGACAGTCTGATGAAGCCTATGGAACAATTCTTTGAACAACTATTTTTAAATTACTTCAAAAAATTTAAATTATTTAAAAATTTTGGGCCAGGCATGGTGGCTCATGCCTGTAATCCTAGGACTTTGGGAGGCCGAGGTAGGTGGATCAACTGAAGTCAGGAGTTCGAGGCCAGCCTGGCCAATATGATGAAACCCCATCTCTATTAAAAGTACAAAAATTAGCTGGGTGTGGTGGAGTGCACCTGTAATCCCAGCTACTCAGGAGGCTAAGGCAGGAGAATCGCTTGCATCAGGGAGTTGGAGGGTGCAGTGAGCCGAGATCACGCCATTGCACTGCAAAGGCACATTGCAGAGCAAGACTCTATCTAAAAAAAAAAAAAAAAAAAAAAGGCAAGGCCTTTCCATGTTGCCCAAGATGGTCTTGAATTCCTGGGCTCAAGTAATTTTCCTGCCTCAGCCTCCTGAGTAGAGGGGTCTACAGGGGTATGTGGAAATGGTATTTCATTTAGAAATTAGGGAACATAGGCCGGGCGCGGTGGCTCAAGCCTGTAATCCCAGCACTTTGGGAGGCCAAGACAGGCAGATCACGAGGTCAGGAGATCGAGACCATCCTGGCTAACACTGTGAAACCCTGTCTCTACTAAAAAATACAAAAAAACTAGCCGGGCGAGGTGGCGGGCGCCTGTAGTCCCAGCTACTCTGGAGGCTGAGGCGGGAGAATGGCTTAAACCTGGGAGGCGGAGCTTGCAGCGGGCTGAGATCTGGCCACTACACTCTAGTCCTCCAGCCGGGCAACAGAGCGAGACTCAGTCTCAAAAAAAAAAAAAAAAAAAAAGAAATTAGGGAACATAAGATGGTCTGGTGTGTTGGCTCATATGTGTAATCCCGGTGCCTTGGGAGGTCAGTGCGGGAGGACAGCTTGAGCCCAGGAGTTCAGGACCAACCTGGGCAACACAGTGAGACCTTGTCTCTACAAAAAATTAAAAATAAAAAAAAAATTAGCCAGGTGTGGTGGCACGTGCCTGCAGCCCCAGCTACTTGGAAGGATGAGGCAGGGGGATCACCTAAGCCCAGGAATTGGAGGCTGCAGTAAACCATGATTGCAGTGAGCCAGGCCTCTGCATTCCAGCCTGGGCGACAGTGTGAGAATCCAGCTCTACAAAAAAAAAAAAAAAAAAAAAGGAATTAGGTGAGATAAGAATGTATTTCCTCGGTCAGGCGCAGTGGCTCATGCCTGAAATCACAGCACTTTGGGAGGCCAAGGCAGGTGGATCACAAGGTCAGATCGAGACCATCCTGGCTAACACAGTGAAACCCCATCTCTACTAAAAAAATACAAAAAATAAATTAGCCGGGCGTGGTGGTAGGTGCCTGTAGTCCCAGCTACTCAGGAGCCTGAGGTAGGAGAATGGCATGAACCCGGGAGGCAGAGCTTGCAGTGAACCAAGATTGCACCACTGCACTCCAGCCTGGGCAACACAGTGAGACTCCGTCTCAAAAAAAAGAATGTATTTTCTCCATCCAAGTTCACAGATCCCCTGAACCCTTTGGCTTAAGACAAAAGAAAGTGGATCAACAATATAGAAGTTTCATAATTTTTTACACAGATAAGCAATCATATAACTTAAAGGGAACATGGATAAGAGTATTTCCTTTTTACCTTTCACGATTGGACATTGGCTTCATCTGTAATTGGGGGGTCAATCTAGTTGGGGTATTGATATTTTCATTGGGTTCCTCAGAGAGATGGCCTCTCTGAAAAAGAGATGGATCAGATTAGAGATTTAAAAAAATATCAGTCAGAAATAATCTCCAAGAATATTAAAACCACTCTTAAGATGCCACCCTCTGGTAATTCCCTTATTCCAGCAATTGCCTCTAAGCATCTCATAAACAGCTTTTGGGGAAAGTCATTAGATAATTATTCACCCTTTTCTTCAGCTTGTGCTTAGACTTTCTCTTCTCTTTTGACCGTCCAGATTTTTTGTGTGTGGCCATGGGCTGGCTGTTTTTGCTGCTGGTGAGTCCATTCACACGCTGACTCTTGCCTCCGATGATTCCTCGACATTTCTCAAATCCACACTTACAAAGTTGCTTTGAAGGGAGAGAATAATTTTTTTATTTTTATTTTTCTGAGACATGGTCTTTCCTGTCATTCAGGCTGAAGTACAGTAGTACGATCATGGCTCACTGCAGTCTCAACCTCCTGGGCTCAACTGATCCTCCTATCTCAGCCTCCCCAGTAGCTGACATTACAGGTGCGTGCCACCATGCCAGGCTAATTTTTGTATTTTGTGTAGAGACAGGGTTTCGCCATGTTGAGTAGGTTGGTCTCGAACTCCAGGGCTCAAGCAACTCTCCTACCTTGGCCTCCCAAAGTGCTAGGATTACAGGTGTGAGCCACTGTGATCAACTGAGAATAATTTTTTTTTTTAGCTTGCAGTTTCATTTACTAGCTTAAAAAGGATGTCTGAGCATTTGGACACACATTAAGTATAAATCAAGAAATCTGCATATATGGGAAAACAACTGATTGAGAGTATAAATAGAAATGGGTTTCCAATGGAATAGAAAGGATGGATTAAATTTTAGGAAAACTTCTTCCCCAGAAAAGTTAACAACTGAGTGGAGACCAAAAACGACAGGGCAATCTCTTTCTTCAAAGTAATTGGGCACTATGTATCCAAGACAGGTGGTGTACAGAGTGAAAAACTGTCCTCTCCTATATACTTCTTTAAAACAAATTTTTAAAAAGGCCAGGTGTGGTGGCTCATGCCTGTAATTCCAGCACTTTGGGAGGCCAAGGTGGGTGGATCACGAGGTCAGGAGATCGAGACTATTCTGGCTAACACAGTGAAATCCCACCTCTACTAAAAAAATACAAAAAAATTAGCCGGGCATGGTGGCAGGTGCCTATAGTCTCAGATACTTTTGGGAGGCTGAGGCAGGAGAATGGAGTGAACCTGGGAGGCAGAGCTTGCAGCAAGCCGAGATCACGCCACTGCACTCCAGCCTGGGTGACAGAGCGAGACTGTCTCAAAAAAAAATTAATTAAAAAAACCCAAACATGAAATGCTTCAGTAATCTGTCATTCTTGCATAGGGGCCATGCTAATCTTCTTCGTATCTTTCCAATTTTCATATATATGCTGTCAAAGCAAGCACTTAATTAAAAAATTTGGCTGGGCATGGTGGCTCAGTTCTGTAATCCCAGCACCGTGGGAGGCTGAGGTGAGAGAATCGCTTGAGTCCAGGAGTTTGTGACCAGCCTAGACAAAAGAAGGAGACACCATCTCTACAAAAAATTAAAAAAAAAAAAATTAGCGAGGCACAGTGGTGCACGCCTGTGGTCCCAGGTACTCAGAAGGGTATGGTGGGAAGACTGCTTAAGCCCAGGAGATAAAGGCTGTGGTGAGCCATGATCACATCACTGCATTCTAGTGTGGGCCACAGAACAAGATCCTGTCTTAATAACAAAAAATTTTAACCATTTTAGAGAAGGGGTCCCGTTCTGTGGCCCAGGTCGGCCTTGAACTCCTGGGCTCAAGTGATCCTCCTGCCTCAGCCTCTTGAGTATCTGGGACTATAGGTAAGTATGCACTACTGTGCCCAGGTTCCCATGTAATTCTTTTCTTCCTTTTTTCTTTTCTTTTTGTTTTTGAGCTGAAGTCTCACTCTGTCGCCCAGGATGGAGTGCATTGGCGTGATCCCTGCAACCTCTGCCTCCTGGATTCAAGCGATTCTTCTGCCTCAGCCTCATGAGTAGCTGGGACTACAAGCGTGCACCACCATGCCCAGCTGATTTTCGTATTTTTAGTAGAGACGGGCTTTCACCATATTGATCAGGCTGATCTCAAACTCCCGACCTCATGATTTGCCTGCCTTGGCCACCCAAAGTGCCGGGATTACAGGTGTGAGCCACCACATCCAACCTCTTTTTCTTTTTTTGTGTTTGAGACAGGGTCTTGCTCTGTTTGACAGGCTGCAGTGCATTGGTGTGGTCCTGGCTCACTGCAACCTCCACCTTCTGGGCTCAAGCAATCTTCCCACCTCAGCCTCCCAAGTAGCTGGGACCACAGGCACGTACGACCACACTTGGCTAGTTTTTGTATTTTTTTGGTAGAGACAGGGTTTCACCACGTTCCTCATGCTGGTCTTGAACTCCTAGACTACAAGCAATCCGCTCGCCTCAGCCTTGCAAAGTGCTGGGATTGCAGGAGTGAGTCATTGCGCCTGACCTCCCATATACTTTTTTTTTTTTGAGACACAGTCTTGCTTTGTCATCCAGGCTGGAGTGCAGTGGTGCAATCTTGGCTCAATGTAATGCGACCTCCGCCTCCAGGGTTGAAGCAATTCTCCTGCCTTAGCCTCCAAGAAACTGGGATTACAGGTGCATGCCACCATGTCCAGCTAATCTTTGTATTTTTGATAGATGGGGTTTTGTCATGTTGGCCAGGCTGGTCTTGAAATTCTGAGCTCAAGTGATCTGCCCACATCAGCCTCACAAAGTGCTGGGATTAAAGGTATGAACCAGTGTCCAGCCTCGCACATACTTCTTAATGGCTCCAAGTCAATCATGTTTACTAAAAGCTCATGTTATTACAGGATTGTAAGGGATAAAGTTTCAATCTCCCTCTAGGATTTATTATTCTTACCTGTTTTTCCACATTGAAGGAATGAAAGTTATAATCATAAGTGAGTTCAGTCCCAGCTGGCATATCTTTAAGAGCATAGAGTCCAATCCGGTATACTCCATTAACAGACCTGTAAAGAGAGAAAACAGAGTTATAAAGGCTGGATTTTTTTTTTTCTTTTTTTTGAGACGGAGTGTCCCTCTGTTGCCCAGGCTGGAGTGCAGTGGTGTGATCTCAGTTCACTGCAAGCTCTGCTTCCCCGGTTCAAGCGATTTTCCTGTCTCAGCCTCCTGAGTAGCTGAGATTACAGGCGTAAGACACCACACCTGGCTAATTTTCGTATTTTTAGTAGAGATGGGGTTTCACCATGTTGGCCAGCCTGGTCTTGAACTCCTGACCTCAGGTGATCTGCCCGCCTCGGCCTCCCAAAGTGCTAGGATTATAGGCATGAACCACCACGCCCGGCCTCCACTTTCAATCTCTTTTCTATCCTTGACAGCCTGTATAATACTGCCAGAGTAAGAATCCTAAATAATTTTTCTTGAAGACATGGTCTGTGTTGTCAATTAGGCTTTAAGTTTTCCTGCTTGGTATTCAGAGTCCTTCTAAAATATGGCTCACCTGTAATCCCAGCACTTTGGGAGGTTGAGGTGGGAGGATCACCTGAGGCCAAGAGTTCGAGACCAGACCAGGCGCAGTAGCTCACGCCTGTAATCCCAGCACTTTGGGAGGCATAGGCAGGTGGATCACCTGAGGTCAGGAGTTTAAGACCAGTGCGGCCAACATGGCAAAACTCTCTCTACTAAAAATATAAAAATTAGCCAGGCAAGGCCACACGTGGTGGCTCACACCTGTAATCCCAGCATTTTGGGAGGCTGAGGGCAGATCACAAGGTCAGGAGTTCAAGACCAGCCTGGCCAACATAGTGAAACCCCGTCTCTACTAAAAACACAAATGTTGGCCGGGCGCGGTGGCTCAAGCCTGTAATCCCAGCACTTTGGGAGGCTGAGGCAGGCGGATCACAAGGTCAGGAGATCGATACCATCCTGGCTAACATGGTGAAACCCCGTCTCTACCAAAAATACAAAAAAATTAGCCAGGCGTGGTGGCGGGTGCCTGTAGGCCCAGCTACTCGGGAGGCTGAGGCAGGAGAATGGTGTGAACCCAGAGGGCAGAGCTTGTAGTGAGCCGAGATGGCGACACTGCACTCTAGCCTGGGGGACAGAGCAAGACTCCGTTTCAAAAAAAAAAAAAAAAAAACCAAAATACAAAAATTAAGGCCGGGTGGGGTGGCTCACATCTATAATCCCAGCACTTTGGGAGGCCGAGGCAGGCAGATCATGAGGTCAGGAGTTCGAGACCCGTTTGACCAATATGGTGAAATCCCATCTCTACTAAAAACACGAAAATTAGCCAGGCATGGTGGCGCGCACCCATAATTCCAGCTACTCAGGAGGCTGAGGCAGGAGAATCGCTTGAACCCGGGAGGCGGAGGTTGCAGTGAGTCAAGATCGCACCACTGCACTTCAGCCTGGGCGACAGAGTGAGACTCCATCACACACACACACACATACACACACACACACTAGCCAGGCATGGTGGCACGTGCCTGTACTCCCAGCTAGTCAGGAGGCTGAGGCAGGAGAATCACTTGAACCCAGGAGGCGGAGGTTGCGGTGAGCCGAGATCCCGCCACTGCACTCTAGTCTGGGCAACAGGGCGAGACTCCGTCTCAAGAAAACAAACAAAGAAACAAAGAAACAAACAAAAACTAGCTGGGCATGGTGGCACATGCCTGTAATCCCAGCTACTTGGGAGGCTGAGGCAGGAGAATGACTTGAACCCCTGAGGTAGAGGTTGCAGTGAGCTGAGATCATGCCACTGCATTCCAGCCTGGGCAATAGAGCGAGACTCAGTCTCAAAAATAAAATTAAAAAAAAAGGCTTTAGTTCACTTATTAAATGAATTAAAATTACTTTTTATGGCTTATCTATACAAATCTTCCAGTTTTACCAATTTCTATCATGTGAGTGCCTCTCTTGTTCTATTATATGTAAGGTAATGATCATTTAGTATTTTAGGTGTTTTTTTGATTTTGTGTTTTTGTTTTTGAGATGTAGTCTCGCTCTGTCTCTAGGCTGGAGTGCAGTGACACAATCTCGGCTCACTGCAACCTCTACCTCCCGGGTTCAAGGGATTCTCTTACCTCAGCCTCCTGAGTAGCTGGGATACAGGCATGTGCCACCACGCCCAGCTAACTTTTCGTATTTTTAGTAGAGACAGGGTTTCACCATATTGGCCAGTATGGTCTCAATCTCCTGAGCTCATGATCCACCCACCTTGGCCTCCCAAAGTGCTGGGATTACAGGCATGAGCCACCGCGCTCGGCTGTGTTTTAGGTGTTCAGGAGTTTGTGACTCACCTGGGCAACATAGTGAGACCTTATCTCAATATATTAAAAAAAAAAAGAATCTAGTCATTATCATTATAGCTAACATTTACTGAGTGTTTTTAATAATATTTTATATTAACTGATTTCATCCTCCTAACAATTATATAAAAATATGTACTATTATTAGTTATTATAGCCCTCATACTACAAATAAGAAAAGTGAGTCACATAGAGTTTGAAACTTGCCCAAAGTTACACAGTTAATAACTTAAGGAATCAAGTTTCAAATTAAGACATTCTGGCTTCAAAATCTTAACTACCATGCCATACTGATAACAAGTTATATCATTAATTCTCAAAGCAATCCTACAGAAAAAAAAAAACAATCCTACCAGATAGGTATTATGATACCTATTTTATATATGAAGTATATATGCCTCAGGGTTTGTTTATGGTTATATAGCAATTAAGTGGCATTCAAACCCAGGGGATTAAAACCCAGGCTGTTTGACTCCTTAGCCTTTTTCTTCTTGTCTCCTTACCAGTGTGGAACACATTAAGGGTTAGATACTGCCCTATTATAGGTAACCTTGTCTAAAATTTTAGTTTTAGTATTTTCTCTCCTGAATTCAGAAAGCATTTTTTAAAATTTAATTTTATTTATTTATTTTTTGAGATGGAGTTTTGCTCTTGTTGCCCAGGCTGGAGTGCAATGGCACGAACTCGGCTCACTGCAACCTCTGCCTCCTGGGTTCAAGCCATTCTCCTGCCTCAGCCTCCCAAGTAGCTGGGATTACAGGCACATGCCACCATGCCTTGCTAATTTTGTATTTTTAGTAGAGACAGGGTTTCTCCATGTTGGTCAGGCTGGTGATCCGCCTGCCTTGGCTTCCCAAAATGCTGGGATTATAGGCGTAAGCCACTGCACCTGGCTAATTTTTATTTTTAAATAAGATCTCACTCTCGTACAGGCTGGAGTACAGTGGCGCGATCTCAGCTTACTGCAACCTCTGCCTCCCTGGCTCAAGCAATCCTCCCACCTCAGCTTCCTGAGTAGCTGGTGGGACTATGGGCATGTGCCACCATGCCCAGCTAATTTTTGTAATTTTAGTAAAAACAGGGTTTCGCCATGTTGCCTAGGTTGGTCTCAAACTCCTGAGCTCAGGTGATCTGCCTGTCTTGGCCTCCCAAAGTGCTGTGATTACAGGCATGGCCCACTGAGTCCAGCTGCAGAAAGCATTTGAAATGTATACCAGGAGTTAGCAAACTCTGGTCCACAGGCCACTGCTCCCATCTTTGTAAATAAAGTTTTATAGGTACAAAGCCAACAAGCTTGCTGACTACTGATATATACTGTAACTTTTCTTTTGAGACAGTCTTGATCTGTCACCTATCCTCACGCCTGTAATCCCAGCACTTTGGGAGGCCTAGGCGGGCAGATCACTTGAGGTCAGGAGTTCAAGACCAGCCTGGACAACATGGCAAAACTCCATCTCTATCAAAATATACAAAAATTAGCCGGGCATGGTGGCATGCACCTGTGGTCCCAGCTACTTGGGAAGCCGAGGTTGCAGTGAGTCAAGATCGTCCCACTGTACTTCAACCCTGGTGACAGAGTGAGACCCTGTCTCCAAAAAAAAGAGGGGAAAAGATATCTTCTAGTTGACGTTCTTGCATAAGTCTGGCATAAACACTCATTTCCGTTGGGGACATACTTAGGACTAGAGTTGGTGGTTTACTGGATATGTTTAGCTTTGGTAGGTTGTGCCATTTTTTGAAAGTGTGTATACCAATTTACACTTCTACCAGCAAATCTAAGAGCATTTATGCTGCTCTAGCCTTGCCAATACTGTCAGTCTTTAATTTTTGACATTTTGGAGGGTATGTAGTGGTTTTCCGATTTAGTTTAATATTTCCCCTAATAACTGTATCTAACATATTAAGTGCTTTTGTATATTTATTGACCACTTTTATATTCTTTTTTAAAGTACCTATTCTTTTACCTATTTTAAAAACTGGATTGTCAGGTCCAGCATGGTGGCTCACACTTGTAATCCCAACACTTTGGAAGGCTGAATTAGGCTGATTTATTGAGTCTAGGAGTTCAAGACCAGCCTGGCCAACATGGCACAACCCTGTCTCTATAAAAAATACAAAAAAATTAGCCAGGCATGGTGGTGTATGCCTGTAGTCTCAGCTACTCAGGAGGCTGAGGCAGGTGAATGGCTTGAACCTGGGAAGAGGAGGCTGCAGTGAGCCAAGATCATACCACTGTACTCCAGCTCTGTCTTAAGAAAAAAAAAAGGGCTGCTCTGTGCCTATGGAGTAGCCGTTTTTTTATCCCTTTACTTTCTTAATAAACTTGCTTTCACTTTATTCTATGGACCCATCTTTAATTCTTCCTTGTGCGAAATCCAAGAACCTGCCCTTGGAGTCTGGATCAGAACCCCTTTCCGGCATCTTTCTGGCGACCACGAAGGGATGATACTTAGGAGACCCATGACCCAAAGGAAATAGACTGCAACAATGATTGGCTGACTTTTGAGTCAAGCAAACTTTTGAGTTATTGACAGCTTTGTGTTTTTTTTGAGATGGAGTTTTGCTCTTGTTGCTCAAGCTGGAGTGCAGTGACACAATCTCAGCTCACTGCAACCTCCACCTCCTGGGTTCAAGCGATTCTCCTGCCTCAGCCTCCTGAATAGCTAGGACTACAGGTGTACGCCACTATGCATGGCTGATTTTTTAATGTATTTTTAGTAGAGATGGGGTTTCACCATTTTGGCCAGGCTAGTCTCGAACTCCTGACCTCAGGTGATCCACCTGCCTCAGCCTCCCAAAGTGCTAGGATTATAGGCATGAGCCACCATGCCTGGCATATTGACAGCTCTTAACAACTGAGTAAAACTCCTGTGAACAAAATTTGAAGCATGTTTGTTTCTCTCTACCTGATTTCTCCAAAATCTGGAAACCGGTTGACACAATTGGAGAAACTGGTTATTTTACCAAGGCTTTGATTGGAATGGAGTGCTTTATATTAAGGAACCAAACTTGGCTGAGAGAGCTAATAAAAGCCCCTTGGGAAAACTGGCATCATACTTTTTCCATACAGTCCCTGTACAGGGTTCCTGACATGTGATATCACCTTTTGTCAGAACTATGAATGGCCCTCACCATACGGATGCTTTATGACTGCGCTCTTCTCTTTTTTTTTTTTTTTTTTTGAGGCGGAGTCTGGCTCTGTCGCCCGGACTGGAGTGCAGTGGCCGGATCTCAGCTCACTGCAAGCTCTACCTCCTGGGTTTATGCCATTCTCCTGCCTCAGCCTCCCTAGTAGCTGGGACTATAGGCGCCCGCCACCTCACCCGGCTAGTTTTGTATTTTAGTAGAGACGGGGTTTCACTGTGTTAGGCAGGACGGTCTCGATCTCCTGACCTCGTGATCCGCCCGTCTCGGCCTCCCAAAGTGCTGGGATTACAGGCTTGAGCCACCGCACCCGGCCCGACTGAGCTCTTCTCTATGACTTGGATACAAGAGACCCTAATAGGCAAGAATATCATCACCCTTATTCAACCTGAAGAAACTGCTAAAGATGGATCTTCATCCCTGTTTACCCCTAAGGATTAAGGGTTCTCTTATAAAAGGGAGGGGGAAAATGTCAGAAGCGTTTAAACCAGAGAGATTCCATCTTGTATAGAGGTTGGGTAAAATTAGGCTGAGATCTGCTGGGTTGCATTCCCAGTAGGTTAAGCATTCTTAGTTGTAGGATAAGATAGGAGGTTGACCAAAATACAGGTCATAAAGGCCTTGCTGACAAAACAGGTTGCAGTAAAGAAGCTGGCCAAAACCCACAGAAACCAAGATGGCAAAGAGAGTGACATCTGGTCATTCTCACTACTACACTCCCATCAGTGCCATGACAGTTTACAAACACTATAGCAACGTCAGGAAGTGACCCTATATGGTCTAAAAATTGAAGGAACCCTTAGGTCTGGGAACTGTCCACCACTTTCCCAGAAAAGTCATGTATACTCCACCCTAAGCATATAATCTATAAAGAACCATAAAGATGGGCACCCAGCAGCCCTTGGGGCTGCTCTGTTTATGGAATAGCCTTTCTTTTCTTTTATTCCTTTACTTTCTTAATAAACTTTCTTTCACTTAAAAACAAATTTACCAACACTCAACCCTTGAACATCGCATATTTTTCCATTAATTTAGGTCATCTTTATTTTTTCCCAACATCTGACAGCTTCTAGTATAGAGGTCCTACAAACTTTCATAAGATTTATTCTTAGGGACTAGTTACAATAGCTTTTATGAAGCTATTGTAAATTGTATTGGTTTTTATTTATTTATTTTGACACGGAATCTTGCTGTGTCGCACAGGCTGGAGTGCAGTGGCGTGATCTTGGCTCACTGTAACCTCTGCCTCCTGGGTTGAAGCAATTCTCCTGCTTCAGCCTCCAATAGCTGCGACTACAGGCGTATGCCACCACAACCAGCTAATTTTTGTATTTTTAGTAGAGAGAGGGTTTCAGTCATCATGTTGGCTAGGGTGGTCTCGAACTCCTGACCTCATGATCTGCTCTCCTCGGCCTCCCAAAGTGCTGGGATTACAGGCATAAGCCACTGTACCTGGCCTTGTAATGGTTTTTAAATTTCACTTTCTACTTGGTTGTTGCTAATATATTAAAATGTACTCAATACATTAATTTTTATATACTGACCATCTTTCCATTAATCTTACTAAATTCACTTATATCTGTTGAAATTTCCATGTGTATAATAATGTCATCTGTGAATAACGGTAGTTAAATCTTTTTCATTTCTAATCTTTATACTTTTTTCCTTTTCCTATTGTATTGGTTAGAATCTTCAAATGTAAATGTGACAGTGGATATCCTTATTTATGTACAATGGTAGCTAAAGATTTTAAAAAATGGATGCCCTTTAGCAGATTTGTTAGTTCCTTTTATTCCTAGTTTGCTGAGTTTTAATTATGAATGAGCACTGAATACTGTTTAATGCTTTTTCTGCTTCTATTGAGACAGTATGTCTTTAGTCTGTTCATGTGATAAAATTACATTGGTTTACACTGATTTTTGAATGTTAAACCAAACAATCTTTTATTCCTGGAATAAACCCCACATAGCCATGATGTATTAACCTTTGTATTTATTGTTAAATTTTATTTGTTGATATTTTATTTAGGATTTTTGTGTCTATGTTCATGGAAGACATTGGCCTATATTTTTTCTTTCTGTTAACATCCTGGTTAGGCTTTAGAAGGAGGTAACGCTAGTTTTATAGAAGCAAAGAGTTTATAAGTGGTACTGCCATTATTTCTTCTTGTCTTCATTTTTTTAAATAGACACAGGGTCTCTGTCACCCAGGCTGGAGTGCAGTTACATGATCACAGAAAACTACAGCCTCGAACTTCTGGGCTCAGGCGATCCTCTCACCTCAGTCTCCCAAGCAGCACCATCACACCCAGCTAATATTTAAATTTTATCTTAAAATTTTTGTTGAGACAGGTCTCACCATCTTGCCCAGGCTGGTCTTGAACTCCTGGGCTCAAGCAATCCTCCCACCTCTACCTCCCTAAGTGCTGGGATTGCAGGTGTGAGCCACCACGCCTAGCCTATTTGTTCTTTAAGCATGTGGAAGAATTATCAGTGAAGACATCTGGTTCTCCAGGTTCTTTAGTTAGATATTTTTAGTTATATTTTCAATTTTGGGGGTACATGTGCAGATTTTCTGTTTTGTCTTATGTCATGTTTGGAAAGGCATGTTTTCTTTTCTTTTCTTTTGAGACTGAGTCTTGCTCTGTCGCCCAGGCTGGAGTGCAGTGGCGTGATCTTAGCTCACTGCAACCTCTGCCTCCTGGGTTCAAGCGATTCTCTGCCACAGCCTCCTGAGTAGCTGGGATTACAAGCGCCCACCACCACGCCAGGCTAATTTTTGTATTTTTGGTAGAGATGGGGTTTCACCATCTTGGCCAGGCTAGTCTTGAACTCCTGACCTCGTGTTCCACCCGCCTCGGCTTCCCAAAGTGCTGGGATTATAGGAGTGAGCCACCGTGCCCGGCTGGGATGTTTTTCAAAGAATTTGTTCATTTCATCTAACTTTTCAAATATAAAGTTGTTCACAGTAATTGATAAACTGTGGTAAATTCACACAAAGGAGTATTAACTCCACATTAAAAAGCAACAAACCGGCTGGGTGCGGTGGCTCAAGCCTGTAATCCCAGCACTCTGGGAGGCCGAGACGGGTGGATCACGAGGTCAGGAGATCGAGACCATCCTGGCGAACACGGTGAAACCCCGTCTCTACTAAAAAATACAAAAAACTAGCCGGGCGAGGTGGCGGGTGCCTGTAGTCCCAGCTACTTGGGAGGCTGAGGCAGGAGAATGGTGTAAACCCGGGAGGCGGAGCTTGCAGTGAGCTGAGATCTGGCCACTGCACTGCAGCCTGGGCGACAGAGCAAGAGTCCGTCTCAAAAAAAAAAAAAAGCAATAAACCACTAATGCATTCAACATGGATGAACTGCAAAACATGTTTTAACATGAAAGAGGCCAGACACAAAATAATACATTCACATGAAGTTCTGGAATAGGTAAAACTCATTTGTGGCAATGGAAATCAGATCAGTGCTTGCCTTGGGGGATTGGGAGATCGACTTAAAAGGTAACTTTCTGAAATGATAAAGTGTGTCATATTTTCATAGGGGTGTGGGTTATAAGAGGTGTATACATTTGAAAAAATTAATGCAAATGTACACTTAAGATCTATGTATTTTTCTGTATATGAATTATCATTTTAAAACTTAACAAAAAACTCCAAAGTTGTTCACAGTATCTTCATATAATATTTTAAAATTATTTTTTAGGTGTGATTTTTTTGCTTCTCAATTAGATGCTAATCTGTTTGAAGAGAAGGGACCTCCAGATTCACTTATTTTTATTTCTCTTTGTGAGAAATGCCCCAAGTATGTAATAAGCATGCAGTAGAGTGGCTGAATGAACTGATATGAGATGATCCATGTAACACAGTGCCTAGCACATAAGAACTCAATAAATATTAGGTATTATTAATATTATTATTTTTTCGAGATGGAGTCTTGCTCTGTCACACAGGTTGGAATATACTGGTGTGATCTCAGCTCACTGCAACCTCAGCCTTCCAAATTCAAGCAGTTCTCCTGCCTCAGCCTCCCAAGTAGCTGGGATTATAGGTGCATGCTACCATGCCTGGCTAAGTTTTGCCTTTTTAGTAGAGATGGGTTTCACCATGTTGGTCAGGCTGGTCTCAAACTCTTGACCTCGTGATCTGCCCACCCTGGCCTCCCAAAGTGCTGGGATTACAGGCGTGAGCCAACGCACCCGACCTATTATTATTTTTTGTTTCTGATTTTTTCTTGCTGTTTTGTCCAGACTGGCCTCAAACTCCTGGGCTCAAGTGCTCCTCTCACCTCAACCTCTCAAATAGCTGAGACTATAGGTGCGTACCACCACCCTGGCTATCATTATTATCATTATTACATTTTTCTAGGACATAAATCCTGAAACTACTTTCATGACAAACAACAAACAAAAACACCAAACAAGCAAAACAAACATACATAAAACAAAACACAAATAAAACAAAATATCTGTCTGGGAGTGAGAAGTTAGGGTGAAACGAAGCTTACTCTGCCCATGGGATCTGGGGTAATGGGGAATAGCCTGAGCTGCTTTGTGTAAGCTGACTGACACTGTGGAAAGATCAATCCCTTGCTGCACTCAATGCCTATTCTGTTGGATTCTTGGCTTCACCTTTTCCTGCTTCCTTACCATTTCTGCATTTCACAATTTGGGTCACAGCTGTGGTTGATGAATCGGGCCTCATTTCCCATGCGGTAACTGTCAATCACCATCCCACTATCCAGGTTCAGGCAGTAGTGGTCACTGTGATTATGATACTGCTCAATCATCCTGTTCCTAAAGAGAAGATAAATGATTGAAAGGCAATTAAAGAGTAGCTGAAGGTAAATTTTGAATCTTCCATTCTCCATTCTAATCTTATACCTTTGCATTTTATTAGAATACCATCATTTACCACTGTACCTGAATTCCTGTTCGCTGACAACCTCCCCTAGGTATTCAATGATGAACTGCCCAGCTTTTAGGGGCTCTTTGGTTCTGATTCCCCAACCTTTTTCCTCAGCTCGAAATCGTTCTAGACATTGCACCCATTCATGCCTCTGTATCCTCTGGTTACAGCATTGCTCACCACATGGGCAAGTGTTGGGGGAACACTCAGCAAAGATCATTCTAGAAAAAAAAGGAATAACTATACATCAATTTACATGATACATACCTTGATGCATCCATTTTAAAGTTTACATTTAAAATGAATACATGAAATCAATTTTATTTAATAAAAGTACCCAAATCACTAAGATTAAAATAATAAATGTCAAAAATTAATAATATTCAGAATTTCCAAGTCAGGTTGCAAATCCTGAATGCTTCTTGTAAATGATTAAGCTAACTGTCCACTCAGCATCCTGGGTAAACATTGTCATATTTATCTGTTCAAAGAATAAGGCCAGGCACCGTGGCTCATTCCTGTAATCCCAGCACTTTGGGAGGCTGAGGTGGGTGGATTACCTGAGGTCAGGAGTTCAAGACTAGCCTGGCCAACATGGTGAAACCCTGTCTCTACTAAAATACAAAATTAGCTGGGTGTGGTGGTGTGTGCCTGTAATTCCAGCTACTTGGGAGGCTGAGGCAGGAGAGTCCCTTGAACCTGGGAGGTAGAGGTTGCAGTGAGCAGAGATCGCACCACTGCACTCCAGCCTGGGCGACAGAGTGAGATTCCGTTTCAAAATAAATAAATAAATAAATAAATAAATAAATAAATAAATAACTGTGATCCAAAGAAGAATCAGTAATTTGATGATGATTTCACTGCACTCTTATTTTGAAGCACTCATGCCCATTTACTGATTTTAAAAAAATTGTGGTAAAATACCTAATTTACTTTTCTTTCTTTTTTTTTTTGAGATGGAATCAGCCTCTGTTGCCCAGGCTGGAGTGTACTAGCACGATCTCGGCTCACTGCAAACTTCACTTTTCAGGTTTAAGTGATTCTCCTGCCTCAGCCTCCCGAGTAGCTGGGATTACAGATGTGTGTCACTGCGCCCAGCTATTTTTTGCATTTTCAGTAGACAGGATTTTACCATGTTGGCCAGGCTGGTCTCAAACTCCTGACCTCAGGTGATCTGCCCGCCTCGGGCTCCCAAAGTGCTGGGATTACAGACTTGTGAACCACTGCACCCAGCCCCTAATTTCTCTTATTTTATTTATTATTTTTGAGATGGAGTCTCACTCCATTGCCCAGGCTGGAGTGTAGTGGCATGATCTCGGCTCACTGCAATCTCTGTCTTCCGGGTTCAAGCAATTCTACTGCTTTAGGCTCCCAGGTATCTGGGATTATAGGCACATACCACCACGCCCGGGTAATTTTTGTATTTTTAGTAGAGATGGGGGTTCAACATGTTGGCCGGGCTGGTCTCGAACTCCTGACCTCAAACGATCCACCCACCTCAGCTTCCCAAAGTGCTGGGATTACTGGCATGAGCCACTGCACCTAGCCAGTTTTGTTTTGTTTTTTAAAATTTATTTTTATTTTTATTTTTTTTGAGGCAAAGTCTCGCTCTGTCACCGAGGCTGGAGTGCAGTGGCGTGATCTCGTTCACTGCAACCTCTGCCTCCTGGATTCAAGGGATTCTCCTGCCTCAGCCTCCCAAGTAGTTGGGATTACAGGCATGCACCACTACGCCCAGCTAATTTTTGTATTTTTAGTAGAGATGAGGTTTTGTCATGTTGGCCAGGCTGGTCTCGAGCTCCTGGCCTCAAGTGATCCACCCACCTCAGCCTCTCAAAGTTCTGGGATTACAGGCACAAGCCATTGTGCCCAGCCTTTTGTTTTAATTAAAGAGGGGAAGTCTCCCTCTGTCACCCAGACTGGGGTACAGTGGCCGGATCACAGCCTACTGTAGCCTCGAACTCCTTGGCTCAAGGGATCCATCCTGCCTTGGCCTCCTGAGTAGGTGGGATTACAGGCATGAACTATCACACCCGGCCTTAACCATTTTTAAGAGTACAGTTCAGTGACATTAGGTATATTTTCTGCTGTTGTATTACAGGAATTTTATATTACGTTAATTGAAATGACATTTCCAGGCTATATGACTAGCTGAACTCATAATAGTTAGTGAATTAACAAGTTAAAAATTCTAGCTGGGTGCGGTGGCTCATGCCTGTAATCCCAGCACTTTGGGGGACAGAGGCAGGAGGATCACATGAGGTCAGGAGTTCGAGAGCAGCCTGGCCAACGTGGCAAAACCTCATCTCTACTAAAAATACAAAAATTAGCAGGGCATGGTGGTGTGTGCCTATAGTCCCAGCTACTTGGGAGGCTGAGACAGGAGAATCTCTTGAACTTGTACGGCGGACATTGCAGTGAGCTGAGATCATGCCACTGTACTCCAGCCTGGGCAACAGAGCGAGGCTCCATCTCAAAACAAACAAACAAACAAACTGAACATAGAAGACAAAAGGCACACACATCTTGTCATTGCTTTCTTTTACTTTTTTTTTGGAGACGGTCTTGCTCTGTCACCCAGGTTGAAGTACAGTGGCACAATAATGGCTCGCTGCAGCCTTGACCACCTGGGCTCAAGCAGTTCTCCCACCTCAGCTTACTGGGTAGCTGGGAACACAGGCTGGGTAGCTGTGGAAACACCACATCTGGCTACTTAAAAAAAAAATTATTTGTAGAGATGAGGTCTTGCTGTGTTGCTTTTGCTGGTCTCGAATTCCTGGGGGTCAAGGGATCCTTCCTCATCAGCCTCCCAAAATGCTAGGGATTACAGCATTCTGTAAGCCAATGCACCTGGCTCTTTTAATGGGAGCTGTTTAGTTTTGGTGTATGGTTTGAAATCTCATCTAGGCTGTTAAGCATAATTTTTTGGTTTGTTTTTTGGATACAGGGTCTCATTACAGTTGGCTCACTGCAGCCTCAACCTCCTGGGCTCAGGTGATTTTCTCACCTCAGCCTCCAGAATAGCTGGGACTATAGGCACATGCCACCATGCCCAGCTAATGTTTTGTATTTTTGGTAAAGATGGGGTTTTTCCATTTTGCCCAGGCTGGTCACAAACTCCTGGACTCAAGTGATCTGCCCACCTTGGCCTTCCAAAATGCTGGATTACAGGCATAAGCTAACATATGCCTGGCCTTAAGCATGATTAAAACAAGGAATGATCAAGAAAATAATCGTCAAAATATCATGTTATGTTTACAATCATAATTTTAAAGGCCGGGCACGGTGGCTCATGCCTGTAATCCCAGCACTTTGGGGGGCAGAGGTGGGAGGATCACGTGAGGTCAGGAGTTTGAGACCAGCCTGGCCAACACGGCGAAACCTCGTCTCTACTAAAAATACAAAAATTAGCCAGGTGTGGTGGCAACTGTAATCCCAGCTACTTGGGAGGCTGAGGTAGGAGAATCGCTTGAACCTGGGAGGCAGAGGCTGCAGTGAGCCGAGATGGTGCCACTGCACTCCAGCCTGGGTGACAGAGCAAGACTCTGTATCTCAAGAAAAAAGAAAAAAAAATTAAGTTTTGTAAAGAAAATATGTAACAGTTTATACCTTAAAGTACTTTCAGAGTGATCTGACTTATTCTTCACAAAAATACCACCACGATTCTAAAGGGCACACGGCACACAGTGTCAAATCATATAAATAGGAAGCAGATAAAATATCGACTGGATTATTCTTCAATTTAAGATAATCAGCTTCAGCTGTAAAGAAGGCAGTGCTGTAACATCAAATTCAACCACCTTTAGCTCTTCCTTTTGCTGACTTCTTTGGTACATGAATATTATTGAACACCCCTCTTGAAATGTCTTCCTTTTTTGGCTTTCCTTATTTTTTATGATACTGGATTTCCCACCTTGCCAATAACACTTCCTGTCTTTTCTGGTAGAAATCCATCTTTCCTCTACCATATTCCTTTTCTCTAGAGAGCTCATCTATAATCATGGCTTCAAATGTAACCTCTAATTCATAATATTCCACACCTATATTTTCCTTTTTTTTTTTTTTTTTGACACAGGGTCTCACTCTGTCACCCAGCCTGGAGTACAGTGGCATGATCACAGCTTACTGCAGCCAGGCTCAAGCGATCCTCCTACCCCAGCCTCCCAAGTAGCTGGGACTGTAGGCGGGCACCACCATGACTTTTGTATGTTTTGTAGAGATGGGGTTTTGCCATGTTGCCCAGGCTGGTCTGAAACTCCTGACCTCAAGTGATCTGCCCACCTCAGCCTCCCAAAGTGTTGGGATTACAGATGTGAGTCACTGTGCTTGGCTGGCATCAAGTATTTTCATAATACCTAATAACACATACTATAAACCGCATACGGATTTAAAAAAAAAAAAACCCTTAAGTATAAATAAAAGAGTGCTCAGATAAGAGAGATTTAAATTTTAAAATATTTCTTCCAGGGAATAATCATTCAGAGGTTACTGAAAATTTGTCTAGAGTTCAAGGCATTGAAATATATTCCCCATTTGCTTTGATAACCAGAATAGTCCTTAAATTATATAAAAGCAAAACATGTTTCTATTTGTTGTGTCTGGAAACCAAACTAAATTTACCAAAATCTGAAATTAGATGCTGTAAACTACAATGTGAGGTCTTTGATTTAGTATAATTTGCCATTATCTATAGCCAGATAATGGCCTTAAAAAACGAGAGTTGGCCGGACGCAGTGGCTCACGCTTGTAATCCCAGCATTTTGGGAGGCCGAGGCAAGAGGATCACCCAAGGTTAGGAGTTCGAGACCAGCCTGGCCAACATGGCGAAACCCTGTCTCTACTAAAAATACAAAAATTATTAGCTGGGTGTGGTGACAGGTGCCTGTAACCCCAGCTACTCAGAAGGATGAGGCAGGAGAATCGCTTGAACCTGGGAGGCAGAGGCTGCAGTGAGCTGAGACCACGTCACTGTACTCCAGCCTGGGCAACAAGAGCGAAACTTCGTCTCAAAAAAAGAAAAAAAAAAGAAAAATGAGAGAGTTGCACCGTAGCCAGCTACTAAACGTACATCTAGGTTGTCCCTCATATAATGAGATTTCAGGGTCTAGGAGTTCAGGACAGGCCTAGGCTAAGTATCGAGATCCCGTCTCTATGTTAAAAATAAATAAATAAATTAGCCAGGCGTGGTGACATGCGCCTTTAGTCTCAGTTACTCAGGAGGCTAACATGGGAGGATTGCTTGAGTCCAGGAGGTCGAGGTTGTAGTGAGCTGTGATGGTGACATTGCACTCCAGCCTGAGCAACAGAGTGATACCCTGTGTCATAAATAAATAAAAATACTGAGCTTTTGGACAACACTGTTTAATAAAAGTGTGCATTTAAAATATTTGTGAGTAAAGAAAATCAGTATGCAAAACATTATGTGAAACTACATGTACATAAAATGACAAAGTGTAAATTTACAGTGATGCAGGTAAGGTAGAATTTCCCAACTGGCATGCTGAAGCAGGAAGAACTAAAACACTGATTTTCTTCAGACCAAATGCACAGTTGACTAGAGAAGAAGGAAGCTACCTTTAGCCATGAGAACTATCCAGAACAGGAAATACTGATGTAAAATTCACTGATTCTTTTTATTTTGCTGCAAATGTTCGTTGTTACTAAAACAACAAATTCTATATCCACTCCTTTGTCTATTAGACATTTCCATTTTGAAATTTCAGTGTCATTTAAAACTATATAGTCTCTTAGCTAGGTGTGGTGGCTCATGCCTGTAGTCCCAGCTACTTGGGAGGCTGAGGTAGGAGAATCACTTGAACCCGGGAGGTGGAGGTTGCAGTGAGCTGAGATTGCACCACCGCACTCCAGCCTGGTGACAGAACATGACTCCATCTCAAAAAAATAAATTAAAAAAATACAAAAATTAGCCAGGCGTGGTGGTGGGCACCTGTAATCCCAGCTACTTGGGAGGCTGAGGCAGGAGAACTGCTTGAACCTGGGAGGCAGAGGTTGCAGTGAGCCAAGATCATGCCACTGCACTCCAGCCTGGGTAACAGAGCTAGACTCCATCTCAGGAAAAAAGAAAAAAAAATTACATAGACTCAAATCAAAGTCATAATTCATAATTCTTTTTTTTTTTTTTTTTTTTTTTTTAGGAGATGGAGTTTCCTTCTTGTTGCCCAGGCTGGAGTGCAATGGGCACGGACCTTGGCTCACCGCAACCTCTGCCTCCCAGGTTCAAGCAATTTCCTGCACTCAGCCTCCCCAGTAGCTGGATTATAGGCATGAGCCACCACGCTGGCTAATTTGTATTTTTAGTAGAGATGGGGTTTCGCTTTCTCCAATGTTGGTCAGGCTTGGCTCGAACTCCTGGACCTCAGGGTGATTCACCCACCTCAGCCTCCCAAAGTGCTTGGATTACAGGCATGAGCCCACCATTGCCAGCCAATTCATAATTCTTCTATCTCTAATTCAGGTTAGATTCCATACTTCATTGTCAAGAGAGAGAATATATCCCCTATATGAAGAGCACATTCCCCTATATGCCAATGGTTTATCAACCATTTTACTTTCTTCTAAAATTATCATGCCCTTCCTCTTCCTCCTCACTGCCACTGTCCTATTCTCCTTCCTCATTATGCAATCAATTATTGAGAGCTAGGAAGGTCCTAGACTGTGCTTTAATGCTTTATGAGCAGGCATTGGTACTCACATGCCTATAGTTCCCAAGCTATCAGAGAGGCTGAGGTGGGAGATTACTTGAGCCCAGGAGTTTGAATCCAGCCTGGGAACACAGTGAGACCCTATCTCTTAAAAAAAAAAAAAAAAAAAAAAAAAAAAAAAAAAAAAAAAAAAAAGGCCAGGGGGCAGTGGCTCAAGTCTGTCAATCCAGTACTTTGGGAGGCCGAGCGGGCGGACACGAGGTAAGATCGGAGACCATCCTGGCTAACAACGGTGAAACTCGTCTTTATACTAAAAAATACAAAAAAGGTGAGGTGGCAGGCGCCTGTAGTCCCCACCACTCAGGAGGCTGAGGCAGGAGAATGGCGTAAACCCGGGAGGTGGAGCTTGCAGTGAGCTGAGATCTGGCCACTGCACTCCAGCCTGGGCAACAGAGCAAGACTCCGTCTCAAAAAAAAAAAAAAAATACCCCCAAGCCAAAACTTCACAAACATTGTTTATGAACAGTTTCATACAATTTCCACGAACCCTCTATAGACAAGGTAAGGTATTACTTTTATTAGATGCATTAAATAACTTTCCTCAGGTCTCATAAATAGTAAAAGGATTGGCTGGGCGTAGTGGCTCACGCCTGTAATGCTAGCACTTTGGGAAGCCGAGGTGGGGGGATCACCAGGTCAAACTGAGACCATCCTGGCTAATACGGTAAAACCCCGTCTCTACTAAAAATACAAAAAAATTAGCCAAGTGTGTTGGCAGGAGCCTGTAGTCCCAGCTATTAGGGAGGCTGAGGCAGGAGAACGCCGTGAACCCGGGAGGCAGAGCTTGCAGTGAACCAAGATCGTGCCACTGCACTCCAGCCTGGGCAACAGTGGGAGATTCCATCTCAAAAAAAAAAAAAAAAAAAAAAAAAAAAGTAAAAGGATTTAAACCAACCAAGGCGCACACAAGACTAAATCTCATTCATTTTCTGTTTCTGTATTATGCCCACCCACTATAGTTTATGTATCTTTATGCAACTTCTTGAAGAAAAATGAAAGAGGCTATTTAACTGTACCTTCCAAAGGAAGTGTTGTATGTATACCTTAAAGCCTATGCTTCAGAGAAATCAAAGCATGACAGTACCTATTGAGGCAGTCATCAACACAGCCCTTCCTGGTGTCATCATCTGGCTTCTTACAGTTACAGGTGGTAGCTTCGTAACCAGAAAGGGGTTTGACATCAACGTAGACATCTTGAAAAGAAAGCAAAGAATAATTTGTGAACATACAGGATAATTTTTCAAGTCCTAGGCTCAGAAGGACATTGATGTACAGAGGCAGAAAAAATAGCTCCCAAGTTACTCACTTGAACGAATTTTCTTATACAGTGGGACATCTGGCTTTTTGTATAGCTAGAAGAAAAGAAGAAAAATCTTGATATAGCATTTAACTTCAAATGCCAGATGGCAGCATCAGTCACTAAAAATACAGGAAATTTTCTATGTGCTCTACTCATCTGGAAATATTTACAAGACATTTTGGGTGGGATACATTTTAGGGAAACTCTTGGTGTGATCTCTTTTTACTCTGGAATAAAAGGTGAGAGAAAAAGATTCAACAGAAGCAGCACTAAATAGTTTATAGAAGTGGAATTACATGTTTCTTCGGCATGTTGTTGGGCAGACTTAAATGAAAATCACACTGGAGACCAAAGCTACTCATCTGGACAAATTAAGATTCGATTTGCTTCTGTCAAAAGAAAGGAAAACAACATGCTATAGGGCTTATTTAGATGTCTGGGCGGGTACATGAAATTAAAAAGATGAGTACCCTGGCTTTTCAGGTTGAGAATTGTAGCAAAACATTTCCAATTTTAATTAAGGCAATTAATTTAGTGAATAAAGGAGAGAGGGCAGGCAGGCAAAATGGAGGTCTCACATTATAATCAAGAAGACATTAGAAAGAAAGAAAAAAAAAAGAATGCATTAAAAGAGAGGCAATCTTCCAGCATTTTGCCATAAGGGACCGTACAAAACAAACAGCAACTTGCACTAAGCTAGACTGTTTATTAATATATTGGAAGAATCCCACCATCATTTTCTAGTCAGTATGTTCAAAGCATTCTCTCCTTCATTGATAAAAACTGAGACAATATCTAACATATTAATACTCTCAGAATTCAAGAGAGGCCATTGGAGAAGAGAATGAAGAGGGGAATGTCAATTTTGGCTTTCCAAAATTAACCTTTGGTGGCATTTTGACAGAACTCAGGAAATCTATTCACCTCAATTGCGTGACTATTTCTATTTCCCAATGGTCGTTCACAATATGGGACCTGGGTGCTGTAAGCTAATACAAAATCACTGGGGGAAAACTTTTCAATTTGGGAAGCAAGAGAAAAAAAACAGCATCTTCCTATTTTTAGTTACCAATATATTTAAAGATCTTTTAAAAGTACAAGAGTGTTAAAACATTTCCCTGCTTCCTTTGGTAGACGAATCTCTTTTGCATGTGAAAAATAAATTTCAAACTGATAAGAAGGAGCCAACAAAAATAAAGTCTGAAATTTCTTAGTGCTACTGGCAGTACATCTAAATTCTCCTGAGGCCTGCATCAGATAGAATTGTTACAGAACAAAATATTTGCTACCAAAATAAAAGTCCAGAATAACAACAGAAGGTTGCCTAGGAAAGCAGCAACCCACTGCTATTTTGCAGTAAGAGTAAAGGCAAATAGGTCACATTAAATATGGATGCAAATTCATTTTTCTTAGTTCTAACCTTCACAGGGACACTTCTGAAAACCTCCTAAGATGAAAACATAACAAGGAGAAAGAAAACACTTGCATTTCCCCTCCCCTTTACCATTTAAGAATGAAACCTGGTAAAACAGGCTCTCTGTACCTGATTGTGTTTCCACTGCCAAAGGATATCATAAGGAAGCTGGAAGTCAATTCTCTTTTGTCTTAGATACTTTCCTGAAACAAAAAGCACTATCAATTTCAGTACCTATTCTGATATTTGCTTATAAAAAGGGGTCAAACAGCTACAAGAACTAATATGTACTGACTAAAAAAATATTTAATTATTTAAGGATTTTTCCACCACCAATTTTTAATTTTAGCTATTCTTTCCCACCATACTTCACATGATATATGCTAAAGATATATTTTAAGTATAATAGTCTACATAAAACAACAAATATAGCAAAACTACAACCAAAAACACACAGGTCATTATGAAGCTTATTAAATATTTTATTATTATTAAAAATTACTAAGGGTAGAGCATCTGGCACCTGCTCTCCTTCATTATTACGCATAACCTAACGTTGATTACAAAAAGGAGAAATTCTTGTGTTTAAATAACTTGAGAAGTTTTCCAGGCAAATTTATGATCTTTTAACATTTTTTCCTACCTACTGAAACAGTACTTAGTAATTTTGTTTGTTTTTTTGTTTTTGTTTCATATAAAATTATTCAGCCTTAAAAAAGAATGAAATTATTTTTTCTTTTTTTTTGAGAGGAGGTTTTGCTCTTGCTGCCCAGGCTGGAGTGCAATGGTGCGATCTCAGCTCACTGTAACCTCTGCCGCTTGGGTTTAAGCGATTCTCCTGCCTCAGCTTCCTGAGTAGCTGGGATTATAGGCATGTGCCACCATGACCAGTTAATTTTGTAATTTTTTTTTTTTTTCCAGTAGAGACAGGGTTTCTCCATGTTGGTCAGGCTGGTCTTGAACTCCCAACCTCAGGTGGTCCGCCTGCCTCGTCCTCTCAAAGTGCTGGGATTACAGGCATGAGCCACCACACCTGGCCAAAAGAATGAAATTCTTATACATATAGTCATGTGCTGTTGTAGTCAACAACAGACTGCATATATGATGGTGGTCCCAGAAGGTAATAAGGGAGCTGAAAAATTTCTCCTAGCTGCTGTAACTTTGCAGTACAAAGTGTTAATCATGTGTTTGTGGTGATGCTGGTGTAAACAAACCTATTGCGCTACCAGTTGAATACAAGCATAGCAGACATAGTTAGGTATAATACATAATACTTGATAAAATGGCTTTGTTACTGGTTTATATAAATAATATACTATACTTTTCATCAATATTTTAGAGTATACTCCTATTTATTAAAAAACAGCCTTGGCTGGGCGCGCTGGCTCATGCCTATAATCCCAGCACTTTGGGAGGCTGAGGCGGGTGGATTACTAGGTCAGGCATTAGAGACAAGGCTGGCCAAAACAGTGAAACCCCGTCTATATTAAAAATACAAAAAATTGGCCTGGCGTAGTGGCTCACACCTGTAATCCCAGCACTTTGGGAGGCCAAGGCAGGTGGATCACGAGGTCAGGAGATAGAGACCATCCTGGCTAACACAGTGAAACCCCGTCTCTACTAAAAATACAAAAAAATTAGCCAGGCGTGGCCGGGAGCGGTGGCTCAAGCCTGTAATCCCAGCACTTTGGGAGGCCAAGGCGGGCGGATCAGATCCTTCATGAGATACTCCAGAAGACATTATTACCATATCAGATGACAGCTCCATGAGTGTTACTGCCCCTGAAGACCTTTCAGTAGAACAAGACATAGAGGGAGAAAACAGTGATATTGATGATCCTGCCCCTGGGTAGGCCTAGGCTAATGTGGGTTTGTGTCTTAGATTTCTCTCTCTTTTTTTTTTTTCTTTATTATTTTGAGACAGGGTCTCACTCTGTCACTCAGGCTGGAGTACAATAGCAGGATCATGGCTCACTGCTGCCTCGACCTCCCAGACTAAAGCGATCCTCTGACTTCTGCCTGCCAAGTTGCTGGCAATACAGGCACATGCCACCATGCCGGGCTAATTTTTTATTTTTTGTAGACAGGGTCTTGCCATGTTGCCCAGGCTGGTCTCCAACTCCTGGACTCAAGCGATCTGCCCGCTCTGGCCTCCCAAAGTGTTGGGATTACAGGCGTGAGCCACCATGCCCCGCTCTGTTTTCCCTTTTAACTAAAAAAGTTTAAAAAGAAGAAAAAATGTTAAAAATAAAGCTTATAAAATGACATAAATTTTTTTTGTACAGCTGTATAATGTGTTCTTATTTAAAGCTAAGTTATTATGAGTCAAAATGTTAAAAAAAATTAAAAGTTTATAAAGTAAAAAAGCTACAGAAAGCTAAGATTAATTTACTATTGAGGAAAAAAAATAATTAATGTAGCCTAAGTGTGCAATGTTTATAAAATCTACAGTAGTGTAACAGTGATGTCCTAGGCCTTCACATTCACTCTCCACTCAATCACTGACCCTCCACTCAATCACAGGCCTGTAAGCTCCATTCAGGTAAGTGCCCCATAGTGGGCTGCCATTTTTTATCCTTTATATTGTATTTTTACCGTACCTTTTCTACATTTAGTTATGTAAATACCACTGTGTCACAACTGACTACTGTATTCAGTACAGTAACATGATATACAGGTTTGTAGCTTAGGAGCAAGAGGCTATACCATATAGCCTGGTTAGGCTATACTATTTAAGTTTATGTAAGTACATTCTATGTTTACATAATTACAAAATTGCCTAACAATGCATTTCTCAGAATGTATTCCTATCGTTAAGCAACACATGATAGTACTGGTACTACAACATGGATGAAACTTAAAGACATTATGCTAAGTGAATTAAGGCAGACACAAAACAACAGGTATTATATACAATCCCATTTTCAAAGAAATAGACAGTGATTACCAGAGGCTGAGGGGAAGAGAGAATGGAGAGTTACAGTTTAATGGGTACAGAGTTATAGTAAGGGATGATGAAAAAGTTCTGGGTATGGACAGCAGTCATGGTCATACAACAATGTGAATGTACTTAAAGACACTGAATTGTCACTTAATTGACACTGAATTTTACTGGAAGTTAAAAAAATGTAGTACATCAAAAACCATAGTCTATTTTAAAAGAGTAAATTGGATGGTCTGTGAATTGTGTCTTAATAAAGTAGTTAAAACAATATAGCAGTGTTAAAACTTTTTGCTTCAATGATTAAACACAACTTAGAAAAAACTCAAGAGGAGAAGGAAAGCCCATTGTATATATCCATGTTTTTGCTTACCATATTCTTCCTTCCTATTGTTCCAAAGTGTCTTTTTTAAAAACTGTTTCCTTTCTGTTCACAGAACTTCCTTTACTCATAGGGTACATCTGTTGGCAACAAACTCTCTTAATTTTCCTTAATCTAAGAATGCCTTTATTTCTTCTTAATTCCTGACAGATATTTTCATTGGTTAGAAAATTTGGAAGCGGGGCCGGGCGGCGGTGGCTCAAGCCTGGTAATCCCACACTTTGGGGACGGCCGCGAGATGGGCAGGATCATGAGTGTCAGGAGGAAATCGAGACATCTGGCTAACCTTTATGGTGAAACCCCGTCCTCTACTAAAAATACAAAAAAAAGGAAACTAGCCGGGCGAGGATGGCGGAGCGCCTGTAGTCCCAGCTGCTCCGAGAGGCTGAGGCGGAGTTGCAGTGGAGCTGAGGGATCTGCCACTGCCACTCCAGCCCGTCTCAAAAAAAAAAAAAAAAGAAAGAAAAAAAAAAGAAAATTTGAAGCTGACAATTCTTTGCTTTCAGGATGTGAAAAATGTTGTGTCACTTCCATTTGGCCTCCATAGATTCAGATAAGAAATCTATTGTCATTTGAATTGTTTTATCCCTATAGGTAGCGGTAATTTCTCTGTCATTACTTTAAAACTGGTGTTTTTTGTTTTGTTTTGTTTTTTATTTTTTCTGAGACTCGCTCTCCTGAGTAGTTGCGATGACAGGCATGTGCCACCATGAGTGGCAAATTTTTTTTGTATTTTTTGTAGAGACAGGGTTTCACCATGTTGCCCAGGGTGGTCTCAAACTTCTGAGCTCAGGCAATCAGCCTCCCAAAGTATTTGGTATTACAGGTGTAACCTACCTCGCCCAGCCTAAAATTGTTCTGTTAGTGTTCTGAAACGTGATTATGTGTCTCGGCATATATTTGTTTGAGTTTATCCTGTTTGGAGTCTGCTAATCTTCTTGAATACAGAGATTTCTCTCTCCCGCCAAATTTGGTAAGTTTCCAGTCGTTATTTACTAAGGTGCTTTTCATCTATGCCTTTTTTTTCTCTCCATGACTCCGATAACACACATTTGCTTTTTCTGTCATATTCTCACAAGCTCCTCAGTCTTTTTTTTTTTTAAGTCTATTTTCTATGTTGTTGTATACACTGAGTAATATGTATTATTCTATCTTGTAGTTCATAGATTATTTTCTCTGTCCCATTCATTCTGCTCTTAAGTCTATCTCTGAATGCTTTTTTTTTTTTTCCTGGTTCAATTTCTCTCACAAAATCTCTGAACTTTTATTTCAATTACTGAATCAGTTATAAAAATTCTAATTTAAAAAAATTATTGGCCAGGTGCAGTGGCTCACGCCTGTAATCCCACCACTTTGGGAGGCAAGGCGGGCGGATCACTTGAAGTCAGGAGTTCGAGACCAGTCTGGCCAACATGGTGAAATCCCGTCTCTATTAAAAATACAAAAATTAGCCGGGTGTGGTGGCACATGCTTGTAACCCCAGCTACTCGGGAGGCTGAGGCAGGAGAATCACTTGAACTTGGGAGGCAGAGGCTACAGTGGGCCGAGATTAAGCCACTGCACTCCAGACTGAGCAACAGAGCAAGACCCTGTCTCAAAAAATTAAAATAATAAATAAAATAAAATAAAATAAAATATGAAAAATTATCTTCTTCTATTTCTTGATTTGTTTCAAGTATGTTCACAATTGCTCGCTAAGGCATTTTTATCAAGACTGCTTTAAAATTTGCCGGATAATTCTAACGTCTTGGTGTGGACATACATTGTCTTCCCAAAGTGCTGGGATTTCAGGCATGAGCCACCATGCTTGGCAAATAACATGTGATTTTAAATTCAAAGCTAAACATTTTTGCAGTAGTATAAGGCTCTAGATTTTATGAAATTTGTATTTTAGCTGGCTTTTTCTGAAACTGCTCCAGCAGAAAAGGGATAAAGCTGCCTCATTACTGCCAGCTGTGAATAAATTCCAAGTTGCTTACTAGGCCTCCACTGAAATCTGAGTGTTGGGGGATGGGGAAGCTCCCCATTACTGCTAGGGAATGGTTAGAATTCCAATTCCCCAAGGGGTCTCCACTGACATTGTGGTGGGGTAGTTATGTTATTGCTAGGTGTTGGTAAAAGTGACTCGGCTACACCTCCTCTGACACTATGGCAGTGGAGGGAGAGACACATGATTGTTGACCACGTATATGTCTTTCGAGAAGTGTCTGTTCATGTCCTTTGCCCACCTTTTTTTTTTTTTGGAGATGGAGTCTTACTCTGTCACCCAGGCTGGAGTGCAGTGGTGTAATCTCAGCTCACTGCAACCTCTGCCTCCTGAGTTCAAGTGATTCTCCTGCCTCAGCCTCCCGTGTAGCTGGGATTACAAGAGCCCACAACCACGCCCAGCTAAATTTTTTGTATTTTAAGTAGAGATGGGGTTTCACCATGTTGGCCAATGGTCTCAAACTCCTGACCTCAGGTGATCTGCCTGCCTTGGCCTCCCAAAGTGCTGGGTTTACAGATGTGAGCCACTACGCCTGGCCAAAAGTCTTTAAAAAATTATTATTATTATTATTATTATTATTATTATTATTATTTTGAGATAGAGTCTTACTCTGTTGCCCAGGCTGGAGTGGAGTGGCACGATCTCGGCTCACTGCAGTCTCTGCCACCTGGAGTTCAAGCAATTCTCCTGTCTCAGCCTCCTGAATAGCTGGGATTACAGGCATACACCACCATGCCCAGCTAATTTTTGTATTGTTTTTTTAGTAGAGATGGGGTTTCACCAAGTTGGCCAGGCTGGTCTCAAACTCCTGACCTCAAGTGATCTGTCTGCCTTGGCCTCCCAAAGTTCTGGGATTACAGATGTGAGCCACTGCACCTGGCCAAGTGTCTTTAAAAAAATTTTATTATTATTATTGTTTCATTGAGACGGACTCACTCTGTTGCCCAGGCTGGAGTGGAGTGGCACTATCTTGGCTCACTGCAATCTCTGCCGCCCGGAGTTCAAGCATTCTCCTGTCTCAACCTCCCGAATAGCTGGGATTACAGGCATGTACCACCAAGCCCAGCTAATTTTTCTATTTGTTTTAGTAGAGACGGGGTTTCACCATGTTGGCCGAACTGGTCTCAAACTCTTGACCTCAAGTGATCTGCCTGCCTTGGTCTCCCAAAGTGCTGGGATTGCAGGCGTGAGCCACCGCGCCCAGCCTTGCCCACTTCTTAATGGGGTTTTTTCTTGTATATTTAAGTTTCTTATAGATGCTGGATATTAGATCTTTGTCAGATGCAGTATGCAAAAATTTTCTCCCAATCTATAGGTTGTTTGTTTACTTTGTTCATAGTTTATTTTGCTGTGCAGAAGTTCTTTGATTCTATGTCCATTTTTGCTTGTGTTGCAATTGCTTTTGGCATCGTCATGAAGTCTTTGCCCATGCCTGTGTCCTGAATGGTACTGCCTAGATTGTCTTCCACGGTTTTCACAGTTTTGGGTTTTACATTGAAGTGTATATATATATATATATATCTTTTTGTGAGATGGAGTCTGAATTGTTGCCCAGCCTGGAGTGCAGCGATCTTAGCTCAATGCAACATCCACTTCCAGGGTTCAAGCGATTCTCATGCCTCAGCCTCTTGAGTAGCTGGGATTACAGGCATGTGCCATCACACCCTGCTAATTTTTGCTTTTTTATTAGAGATGGGGTTTTGCCATGTTGGCCAGGCTGGTCTCAAACTGCTGGCCTCAATGATCCACATGCCTCAGCCTCTGAAAGTGCTGGGATTACAGGCATGAGCCACCTCGCCTGGCCTACATTGAAGTTTTTAATCCATCTTGAGTTTATTTTTGTATATGCTGTAAGGAAGGGGTCCAGTTTCAATCTTCTGCATATGGCTAACCAGTTATCCCAGCACCATTTACTGAATAGGGAATCCTTTCCCCATTGCTTGTTTTTGTCAGGTTTGTCAAAGACCACATAAGTTGTAGGCGTGCAGTCTTATTTCTGGGTTCTCTATTCTGTTTCACTGGTCTATGTGTCTGCTCTTGTATCAGTACCATGCTGTTTTGATTACTGGAGCCCTGTAGTATAGTTTGAAGTCAGGTAGCATGATGCCTTCAGCTTTGTTCTTTTTTTGTGTAGGACTGCCTTGGCTATTTAGGCTCTTTTTTGGTTCCATATGAATGTTAAAATCGTTTTTTTCTAGCTCTATGAAGAATTTCAATGGTAGTTTAACGGGAATAGCACTGAATCTATAAATTGCTTTGGGCAGTATGGCCATTTTAACGATATTTATTCTTCCAATCCATAAGCATGGAATGTTTTTCCATTTGTGTCTTCGCTGATTTCTTTGAGCAGTGGTTTGTAGTTCTCCTTATAGAGATCCTTCACTTCCCTAGTTAGCTGTATTCCTAGGTGTTTTATTCTTTTTGTGGCAATTGTGAATGAGAGTTCATTCATGATTTGGCTCTTGGCTTAACTGTTATTGGTGTATAGGAATGCTAGTGATTTTTGTACATTGATTTTGTATCCTGAGACTTTGCAAAATAAAGTTGTTTATCAGCTTAAGGAACTTTTGCTTAAGAAAACACTCCTCGGTGGCTCAAGCCTATAATCCCAGCACTTTGGGAGGCTGAGACGGGTGGATCACGAGGTCAGGAGATCGAGACCATCCTGGCTAACACGGTGAAACCCCCCCGTCTCTACTAAAAAATACAAAAAACTAGCCAGGCGAGGTGGTGGGCGCCTGTAGTCCCAGCTACTCGGGAGGCTGAGGCAGGAGAATGGCGTGAACCCGGGAGGCGGAGCTTGCAGTGAGCCGAGAACGTGCCACTGCACTCCAGCCGGGGCGACAGAGTGAGACTCCGTCTCAAAAAAAAAAAAAAAAAAAGAAAACACTCCTCAGTGGGTGCTTGCTTGTGTAAGTTTGAATGAGGTGTGAAAGTTGATTAGACAAAATGGAATCATTCATACCATATCCAACTAAAATGGAGTCAGGAGGCCATGGGGGAGGGCACTAAGGTCCCTGATCCAGGAACTAATTTTGCACTTCAACAGAAAATTCACAAGGATCTAACTATAACTAAGACTATGTCTTACCTAGTAACTGCTGCCACTCACCAATGACGACTGCACCAGTGACCTTTTTCTTTTCTTACTTTGTTTTTGAGACAGGATCTCACTCTGTCGTTCAGGCTAGAGTGCACTGGTGCAATCTCAGGTCACTGCAGCCTCAACCTCCCAGGCTCAGGTGATCCTCCTGCCTCAGGCTCCCAAGTAGCTGGACCACAGGTGCATGTCACCACACTTGGCTAATTTTTTTTTTCTTTTTAAATTTTTGCATACACAGGTTTTCATTATGTTGTCCAGGCTGGTCTCAAATTCCTGAGTTCAAGCAATCCAACAGCCTCAGCCTCAGCCTCAGCCTCCCAAAGTGCTGGGATTATAGGCTTGAGCCACTGTGCCTGGCTGACCTTCTTCCAACCTTCCTCGTTTGCTCAATACAACCCCAGCCTTTCTCTTTGTTTTTCAGATACACTTAGGGATGACCCTGGTCTATGTGTGCTGAATTGCAATTCTTTTTTTTTTTTTCATAGAAAACAGGGACTTGATCCGTCACCCAGGCTGGACTGCACTGGTGCAATGATAGCTCACTGCAGCCTTGATCTCCTGGGCTCAAGTGATCCTCCTGCCTCAGCCTTCTGAGTAGGCACGTACCACCACACCTGGCAAATGTTGTTATTGCTTTATAGAAGGAGGTTCTCACTATATTGCCTAAGTTGGTCTCAAACTCCTGGCCTCAAGCAATCTTCTCTCCTTGGCCTCCAAAAGTGCTGGGATTACAGGCATGAGCCACCATGCCTGGCCTAATTCTTTTTTTTTTTTTTTTTGTTGAGACAGAGTCTTGCTCTGCCACCCAGGCTGGAGTGTGATGGTGTGATCTTGGCTTATTGCAACCTCCACTCCTGAGTTCAAGTGATCCTCCTGTCTCAGTCTCAATCCCGAGTAACTGGGATTACAGGCATCCACCATCACTCCTGGCTAATTTTTTTCTATTTTTAGTAGAGACCATGTTGGCCAGGCTGGTCTTGAACTTCTGACCTCAGGTGATCTGCCAGCCTTGGCCTCCCAAAGTGTTGGGAATACAGGTGTGAGCCACCACACCAAGCCTACTTATTGTATATTATTCCCAAATAAACCCTTTACTTGGAGATATATATTTATATTATCTGAATATATGTTTATTTAAGGCTTTAAAAAAGAGGCTAGGCGTGGTAGTTCATGCCTGAAATTCCAGCACTTTGGAAGGCCAAGGTGGGTGGATCACTTGAGGTTAGGAGTCCGAGACCAGCCTGGCCAACATGGTGAAACACTGTCTCTACTAAAAATATAAAAATTAGCTGGGCGTGGTGGTGCATGCCTGCAGTCTCAGATACTCAGGAGGCTGAGGTGCAAGAGTTGCTTGAACCTGGGAGGAGGAGAATGCAGAGAGCCAAGATTGCACCACCGCACTCCAGCCTGGGCAACAGAGCGAGATTCCATCTCAAAAGAAAGCAAAACAAAACAAAACACACATCTGTGTGTAGGTTTTTCTTTTGTAGGTTTTTCTTTTCAGAAGACATGTTTTCAGATTATTTGAGAAAATACCAAGGAGCATGACTGCCACATCAAATGTTCAGAGTATACAATTGATATTTTAATACTGATGATTTTCCAGTAATCTTGCTACTACTACCAGTAGCTTTTTTTTTTTTTGGTGTGATCTCTTTGGATTTTTTTTTATATAAACAATCATGTCATCTATAAACAGAAGCAGTTTCATTTCTTGCTTCCTGATCATTACGATGACTCTTACTCATCTTCGTGACTTAATACACTGCTTAGAACATCCATACAATGCTGAGTCAAGAGTGGACAACTCTTCTTTCCAATCTTAGGAGGAAGCATTCAACATTTCACCATTAAGAATGATATCAGGCCGGGTGTGGTGGCTTACCAGTATCCAAAATAAAAAAAGCTGATCTCACTATAGGTCCTAGACTCATTAAGAGACTAATAAGGAGATATTATAAATAATGTTATACCAATATCTTTAATAATTTAGATAAAATGGACAAGTTCCTTTAGAAATACAACGTATCAAAACTGAGACAAGATGAACATCTGAATAGTCTATATCTTTTAAATAAATTGAGTAAATTTATATTATTCACATAAAAAATTTCAGTTCTAAATGACTTCACTAGTGAAGCCTGGTATATATTTGAGAGAAGAAGTAATACCAGTCCTTCCAGAAAACAGAGGAGAAAACTACATTTTCCAATTAATTTAATGAGACTAGTCTACGCTAATAGAAACCTGACAAGACTTAAGAGAAAAAAAACAATCTATAGAAAAAATTCATTGCTATCTGCAGAAAGCTCTCAGAACTAAAAGGAATTTCCTTATCTTATTAAAGACATCTGCAGTTAATTTTTTCCCCCCTTTTCTTTTCTTTCCTTTTTTTTTTTGAGATGGAGTCTCGCTCTGTCGCCCAGGCTGGAGTGCAGTGGCGTGATCTCAGCTCACTGCAAGCTCCACCTACTGGGTTCACACCATTCTCCTGCCTCAGCCTCTCGAGTAGCTGGGACTACAGGCACCCGCCACCACGCCCAGCTAATGTTTTTTTTTGTACTTTCAGTAGAGAGGGGGTTTCACCGTGTTAGCCAGGATGGTCTCAATCTCCTGACCTGGTGATCCACCCGCCTCCGCCTCCCAAAGTGCTGGGATTATAGGCTTGAGCCACTGCACCTGGACACATTTTTTCTTTTTTTGAGATGGAGTCTTGCTCTGTTGCCCAGGCTGGTGTACAGTGGCACAATCTCTGCTCACTGTAACCTCTGCCTCCTGGGCTCAGTGATTATCCTGCCTCAGCCTCTTGAGTAGCTGGGAATACAACTGCATGCCACCACACGCAGCTAATTTTTGTATTTTTGGCAGAGGTGGGGTTTTGCCATGTTGGCCAGGCTGGTCTCAAACTCCTGACCTCAGGTGATACACCTGCTTCCCAAAGTGCTGGCATTACAGCTGTGAACCATCACACCTGGCTGACAATTTACATTCATATACTTTCAAGTTCAACTGACACTTCTCCCATCTTCAATCTGTTATTAAATCTACATTTTGTGTTTTAAAATTTCAGCCACATATGTTTTAGTTCTGGGACTTTCATTTGGCTATTCATTTTAAAATTTTTATGTTTCCATTTTTAAGTTAAGATTTATCTGCTTATTCATAATAAGCATATTTTCCTTTACATCTTTGAACACAGTTATAACAATGACTTTAAAATCCTTGTCTGCTATTTTCAGCATCTGGATGACCTTGGAAATTGTCAGTGTTGACTGCCTTCTCTCTTAATATGAGTTATATTTTCATGTTTATTAACGTCCAGTAATTTTGGATTGAATTATGGACATTATAAGTAACACGTCACAGAGATTCTCAATTGTGTTATTACCCTATGAAAAGAACTGGTTTCGGCCGGGTGAAGTGGCTCATGCCTGTAACTCAGCACTTTGGGAGGCTGAGGTGGGCAAATTGCTTGAACTCAGGAGTTTGAGACTAGCCTGAGCAACATGGTGAAACCCCATCTTTATCAAAACTACAAAAAAATTAGCCAGGTGTGGTGGTGCATGCCTGTGGTCCCAGCTACTTGGGAGGCTGAAGTGGAAGAATCACTTGAGCCTAGGAGGCAGAGGCTGCAGTGAGCCAAGATTGCACTACTGCACTTGAGCCTCGGCAGCACAATGAGACCCCCATCTCAAAAAAATAGAAAAAAAATAAAAAATAAGAAAGAAAAGAAAAGAAGTGTTTCCTTGCATTAGAGCAAGCAGTTACTGTGGGTGAACCAAAATCTGTAACACTGTCTTTCATGGGGTAGGGAGTAGCTGAAATCCCTACTTAGTATCTTTAGTCTTAACAACTTTACTGAATTCTGGCTATATATACACAGTTTAGGGGTCAGTTACCTGGATATGTGGCTTGAGTTTATATGCAAAATTTGCAGTTTCCCCTATTAGCATTTTATCCCTCACTTTCCTGCTGCCGTAGCTGTCCTGAAACATGGCCCTTAAATAATCAGTAAGATTCAAGGTTTCTAAGTGCTTACTTGTACTGCTAACTGGGACCTGGCCACAGACAAAGAGCTATACAAGTGGGAAATGCAACCAGTGTGCTTCTCTTCTTCTAATTATTGATTTTTCTTCAGTTTGTGCCTGCTTTTGATTGCTCTCCAGTGATTTAGGATTGCTATGTTTTAAATTTGTCCGGTTGATGAATTTTTTTTATTTTTATTTTTTTTTTGAGAGTCTTGCTCTGTTGCCCAGGCTGGAGTGGAGTGGCATGATCTCAGCTCTCTGCAACCTCTGCCTCCCAGGTTCAAGTGATTCTCGTGCCTCAGCCTCTTGAGGAGCCAGGACTACAGGCATGCACCATTACGTCCAGCTAATTTTTGTATTTTTAGTGAAGATGGGGTTTTACCATGTTGGCCAGGCTGGTCTTGAATTCCTGACCTCAGGTGATCCATCGGCCTCGGCCTCCCAAAGTGCTGGGATTACAGGTGGATGATTGTTATTTCCGGGAGGGTGAGCCTGATATAATCTACTCTTTCAATAACAAAAGTAGAATTCCTAGTCTTTTTTTTTTCTTTCTTTCTTTTTTTTTTTTTTTAGATGGAGTCTCACTCTTGTCACCCATGCTGGAGTGCAATGGCGTGATCTTGAACTCCTGGATTCAAGTGATCCACCCACCTCAGCCTCCCAAAGTGCTGGGATTACAAGTGTGAGCCACCACGCCCAGCCTAGTTCTTATTTTCAAAGCCTATTTATCATAAGCAGATTTTAAATTTGCTGAGAGCCTGCTTCCACTGCTATGATCTCATTAGTAAATACAAAAGACTCCTTCAAAAGAGCTTTGGCACTAATTCTAGAGAATAAGGAACTTACTCTTACCTTCATTAAGTAAACACACGTAAAGTTTATGTAGCTGAGAATTAAACCTTGTAACTCCATGTTGTAGTTAAATCTGTCTACAGCCACCCAACACAGAATAATTCAAGCAAACTAATCTTTACTGAAGAACTTGTTTCTGTCTGCTGATTAAAAAACTGCTGGTACTGAACTCTCTCACGGAGAAAAGGGGATTAGCTAATCAGAATATAAACAAGAGCTCCACAGTCAAGAGGGTCAAGAGAATCATAGTTGAAAAAAACACTACAAGACATAGAATCAACATCAAGTATACAATTAAGGTGCTCCTGGTTTCATACTATGTGTTTAATGAACCCCTTTAAAGCAATTTTGTTTAAACAAACCGAATATATGAAGAAAACCTTCATCTACATTCAATATTTTATCCTAATTTCTTCTTTTCTTTTCTTTTTGTTTGAGACAGAGTCTCACTCTGTTGTCTGGGCTGGAGTGCAGTGGCGTGATCTCTGCTCACTGCAAGCTCCGCCTCCCGGGTTCACGCCATTCTCCTGCCTTAGTCTCCCGAGTAGCTGGGACTACAGGCGCCCGCCACCATGGCCAGCTAATTTTTTGTACTTTTTAGTAGAGATGGGGTTTCACTGTGTTAGCCAGGATGGTCTTGATCTCTGACCTTGTGATCTGCCTGCCTAGGCCTCCCAAAGTGTTGGGATTACAGGCGTGAGCCACTGTGCCCAGCCTTCTCCTTTTCTTTCATTTGTATGGCAAATATTTGATAAAATTCTATTATGTACCAAGTACTGAGAAATCTAGGGAGAGTAAGAAAGACAATGATCCTGTATTACCGGAGATTATAATCTAATGGAGGAGACAGATAAATAAATAACATTGTAATTACAGATATAGAGAGTGATGTTACCTATAACAAAGAGCCTCTTTTGGTGAGATAATCAGGAAAATTATTTTAAAGAAAATGGTATTGAAGCTGATACTGACATTAAGATCATCCTTAAAAGAGTAGCAGAAACCAACCATGGGAAGACTCTGAAAAAGAGCTTCTCAGTCAATGGGAATAACAAGCATAATGACCCTCTGGTGGGAAAAATCTTGCTATGTTCTAGAAACTGAAAGAAGGCCAGTATGATACAATATAGTGAATAAGATTGAGATGGGAATGAATAAATGGAGAGAGATGGGGTAATCAGGAACGAGATCATTCAAGTCAAGAAGTTTGCTTTTTAATCTGATGGTAAGCCATGCAAAGGTTTTAAGTATGATCTAGGTTAGGTTAAAAAATAATTTCTGTTTTTACTGAGTAGAGGCTGGGCCACATGGAAACACGACTGGAAATAGATCTGTTAGACGGCCATTGCAGCAGCCTGAAGAAAAGATACTATTGTCACAGACTTGAGAGACAGCAATGGGATTTGGAGAGAAGTAGGATATATTTCAGGGATAGAAACACAACAGAACTTGGAGATGAACTGGATAAGGGACAGAAAAAAAATGGGAGGAACTTAGAATGACTTCTTGGTACCTTTTACTTATCTGATAAGCTCAATAATAGGGTCCTAGAAGGTACTACAATCCAAATGCTAAACAAAGCCTTGACATTTTTGCCAAGAATGAACAGTAGAATAAATATCACTCCATTTTCAAGCAGATACTCAGTAAAAGCAGTGGGGCCTCTTTCTCTGATCATATGTGTGTATAAATCATATGTTTTTGAACGTGGAAAGTATTTGACACTGAACGGCTAACTACTTGGTTTTTCCTAGATGACATACCTAGGGAAACAAAAGGTACAGACATAGTGTTATTTATTTAATTTTTTTTAGAGATAGGATTTCTCTCTGTGAACTCAGGCTAGAGTGCAGTGGCAGGATCACGACTCACCACAGCCTTAACCTCCTAGGCTTGGGTGATCCTCTCACCTCAGCCTCCAGAGTGGCTGGGATTACAGACCTGTGCCACCACACCCAGCTAACTTTCTTATTTTTTGTAGAGACAGAGGGTCACCAAGTTGCCCAGGCCATCAACTCCGGGGCTCAAGCAATCCACCTGCCTTGGCCTTCCAAAGTGCTAGGATTATAGACATGAGCCACCATGCCTGGCCCAGTGTTATTTATTAAGGCTCCAGTGAACAAGATTTATGCCACTGTGAACCCCTGACTATCAAACAGTGTACAAAATTCTTCAGAGTAGGGCTAGGCGTGGTGGCTCAAGCATGTAATCCCAGCACTTTGGGAGGCCGAGACAGGTGGATCACGAGGTCAGGAGATCGAGACCATCCTGGCTAACACGGTGAAACCCTGTCTCTACTAAAAAATACAAAAAACTAGCTGGGCGAGGTGGCGGGCGCCTGTAGTCCCAGCTACTCAGGAGCCTGAGGCAGGAAAATGGCGTAAACCCGGGAGGCGGAGCTTGCAGTGAGCTGAGATCCGGCCACTGCACTCCAGCCTGGGCGACAGAGCGAGACTCTGTCTCAAAAAAAAAAAAAAAAAAAAAACCTCTTCAGAGTAAGTTTAAGTAAAATGGTAAAGAAGAGCTTGATCCCACTGGAGAAACAGAAATAATAACAAGATTAAAAAGACATTTCCCTCAAACCCAGGAAATACTGTTTCTTCTCAGTAATATATTGTGTGGACTCAGTACTTACCAACATGAATGGGCGCTGGGAATAATCCATATTCATGCTCTCCTGGAGTATACTCCAGCTTCTCTTTCTTTAATTGGATCAATCGACTCTTTGGGCTGTGATAAAAAAAGAATGGGAAACAGTCAGAGGCAAAGAAATTTCTTCCTGTAGTCAAATACAGATAACAGATCATTCTATGAGGAGAGGGTACCAAGTACATTGAAAAATTAAAAAAAAAAATCTTTACTTCTGAAATTGTCTTTAAGAAAGAGGCTCTTGGCTGGGCATGGGGGTTCATGCCTGTAATCCCAACACTTTGGGAAGCTGAGGTGGGAGGACTGCCTGAGCCCAGGAATCTGAGACTGGCCTGGGTAACAAGTGAGACCCTGTCTCTATTTTTAAAAAAAAGAAAGAAAAGAAAGAGGCTCTTTTATTTTCTCCGACAGTTTTGGAGAAGGAACACAAATTTTAGATCTGATTACAATGACTGCCTTATATTTGGTTACTTTATATCAATACTGTGAAGTAGGTAAGCGGAAAGATGCTGTATAAGACTGAGCGACTTGCCTTGATTTTAGTAGTTGGGAAGGAGATTTAAGCTTCAAAACCTCAGTTTCTTGCTCAACATCTACTCACTATATTATTCTCTTGCTTTTATTCCACCATGTCTCTCTAGGCTTGTGTCTTCTACTCATATTATTGGTTTTTTTCCTAAAGTTTAAAATGAGATCTCAAGAGATTTCATAAATATATAAAGGGGGAAAAACAGAAGGAAAACAAAAAAGAAAATGAGAAAAAAGGGCCTTAGAAGAGCCTCATTTAATTAAGACTATATTTTAGCTTAAAGCTCTACTTAATTCTTTTTTTTTTTTTCCCAGATGGAGTTTTGCTCGTCACCCAGGCTGGAGTGCAATGACATGATCTCAGCTCACTGCAACCTCCGTCTCCCAGGTTTAAGCAGTTCTCCTGCCTTAGCTTCCCAAGTAGCAGGGATTATAGGCATGTGTCACCACGCCTGGCTAATTTTTGTATTTTTTTTTTTTTTAATTTTTGTATTTTTAGTAGAGATGGCGTTTCACCCTGTTGGTCAGGCTGGTCTTGAACTCCTGACCTCAGGTGATCCATCCGCCTCGGCCTCCCAAAGTGCTGGGATTACAGGCGTGAGCCACTGTGCCCAGCCTGAAGTTCCAGTGAATAAGGCAAAGCTGATACATTTCTTTCCTCTAATAAAATTATAACACACTGACTTTTGCCAGGCGTGGTGGCTCACGCTTGTAATCCCAGCACTATGGGAGGCCGAGGTGGGTGGATTATGAAGTCAGGAGTTTGAGACCGGCCTGGCCAACACAGTAAAACCCCATCTCTACTAAAAATATAAAAACTAGCTGGGCGTGGTGGCAGGTGCCTGTAATCCCAGCTACTTGGGAGACTAAGGCAGGAGAATCGCTTGAACCCGGGAGGCGGAGGTTGCAGTCAGCTGAGATTGTGCCACTGTATTCCAGCCCAGGCGACAGAGCTAGACACCGTCTCAAAAAAAAAAAAAAAAAAAAAAAAAAAAAAAAGCTGGGTGTGATAGTGCATGCCTTTGGTCCCAGCTACTCGGGAGGCTGAAGTGAAAGGATCACTTGAGCCCAGGGTGGGGCAGAGGCTACAGTAAGCCCAGATAGCACACTGCATTCCAGCCTGAGTGACAGAGCCAGACCCTGTCGGGGAGGAAAAAAAAAAAAAAAAAGCAAGCATGGTAACAAAAGGCAATGCATGATCATGGATTATATCCTGAATCAATGTAAGAAAGATTGCCGGCCAGACACGGTGGCTCATGGCTGTAATCCCAGCAGTTTGGGAGGCCAAGGCGGGTGGATTACCTGAGGTCAGGAGTTCAAGACCAGCCTGGCCAACATGGAGAAATCCCATCGCTACTAAAAATACAAAAATTACCTGGGTGTGGGGGCGCACACTTGTAATCCCAGCTACTCAAGAGGCTGAGGCTGGAGAATCACTTGAATCCGGGAGGTGGAGGTTGCAGTGAGCTGAGATTGCGCCATTGTACTATAGCCTAGGCAACAAGAGCGAAACTCCGTCTCAGAAAAAAAAAAAAAGAAAAAGAAAGACTGCCATCATAAAAGACATTATGAAGACAATCTTTATTTATTTATTTTTTTCTTGAGACAGAGTCTCACTCTGTTGCCCAGGTTGGAGTGCAGTGGCATGATCTTGGTTCACTGCAACTCTGCCTCCCAGGTTCAAATAATTCTTGTGCCTCAGCCTCCCGAGTAGCTGGGATTACAGGTGCCAACTACTGGGATTACACCATGCCTGGCTAGTTTTTGTATTTTTAGTAGAGACAGGATTTTATCACGTTGGCCAGGCTGGTCTCGAACTCCTGACCTCAGGTGATCCGCCTGCCTCAGCTCCCAAAGTGCTGGGATTACAGGCGTGAGCCATGGCACCTGGCCAGTTTATCTTGATAATTCATAAAAACAGGTAATAAACATGATGTGCTTTAGGAAAATATTAAATGATTTTTAATTTACTCTCATAAATTTATTATGATTAATATTTAAACAAGTATAAAATTATTTAGTACCAAATAACTAGAGGAAAATAGGATCAAAATCATACTGACAGGGAAAGAAAAACTGTCTTGGATTTAAAACAAAGTTCCAGTAAAAACAATATACTGCTATGATCTGAGTCTATTAATATAAATCTAGGACTATAACATAGATGCACTTAAACACAGCATAACTGACACAAATGTAGATATATGTAAAAGCACTTTATAAACAGCAAAGGAGAATACAAACATAACTTAACAGATGTAATAAATGTTGCTCATAGAAACTGTTCTGGATAGAAATATAAAGTCATTTGTCATTTGATAGTGATACATTCTGACAAATGCTGTGTGAACATCATAGAATATACTTACACAAACCTAGATGGTACAGCTTATAGGTCCTAGGCTACAAACCTGTTTAGCATTTAACTGTACTGAATACTGCAGGCAGTTGTAACACAATGGTAAGTATTTGTGTATCTAAACATTTCTAAACATAGGAAAGACAGAGTAAAAATATGGTGGTAAACGATAAAAAAGGGTACACTTTATAGTACAGAGTACTTACCATGAATGGACCTTGCAGGACTGGAAGTTGCTCTGGGTGAGTCAGTGAGTGTGTGGTGAATGAATATGAAAGCCTAGGAAATTACTATACATTGTACAAAAAAATGTACAAAAAAGCCAAAATGCTAGGAAAGCTATGACATCACTAGGTAATAGGAATTTTTCTTTGCTTTTTTGAGACAGGGTCTCATTCGGTTTCCCAGGGTAGAGTGCAGTAGTGAGATCTCAGCTCACTGCAGCTGCAGCCTCAACCTCCCAGACTCAAGTGAACCTTTTGCCTCAGCCTCCTTACCCTCTGAGTAACTGGAACTACAGGTGCATGCTACCACGAAGGGATAGGATTTTTTTTTTTTTTTGTAGACACGGTGTTTCACCACGTTGCCCAGGCTGGTCTTCAACTCCTGGGCTCAAGCGACTTGCCTGCCTTGGCCTCCCAAAGTGCTAGGATTACAGGTGTGAGCCACTGTGCCTAGCCTATAAACTTTTCAGGACAAAATTTGGCACTTAATCCATTTTGAAATGTCTATCTTGGGTAAATATGAAATTGATGAACCAAAATAATTTCCTCATATTTGTTACCACATGAGAGGGCAGATCCATTTAAATCTCTTTAAGGAGATTTTAAGTCATAGATAATTTAGTAATTATACATAGAAAATGCTGCTGAGTCCTACAAGGCATCCAAGTTGAACGAAGGGTGGCCCTAGCCATAAGAAGCTTACAATTTGGTGTGAAAACAAGTACGTATGCAGATACCTAAATTACCTCTCAGAATGTGATAAAACTTTGAGGCTGGAAGCAGTGGCTCACGTATGTAATCCCAGCACTTTGGGAAGTTGAGGCAGGCAGATTACCTGAGGTCGGGAGTTAGAGACCAGACTGGCCAACATGGCTAAACCGTATCTCTACTAAAAATACAAAAATTAGCCAGGTGTGGTGGCACCTGTAATTCCAGCTACTTGGGAGGTTGAGGCATGAGAACTGCTTGAACACAGGAGACAAAGGTTGCAGTGAGCCGAGATCGCACCACCGCACTCTAGCCTGGGTGATAAAGTGAGGTTGTCCCACCCCAACCCCCTGACCCAAAAAAAAATGTGATAAAACTCATGACACTACTTACTAGGAGAAGATACTAAGTTCTACAAAGGGAGAAAGAAAAGTAATTGTAATTAGGAAAGAATTAAGAAAACTTATTTGAAAAGATAAATGGGATTTTGACAATGAAAAGTGAAGTAGGGAAGGTAGTTCATACTACACAGAGCAGACATCTAGGATAAACCCCAGGAGGAAAGTGTAGGATGGAGGAAGTAAGGAAAATGATCAGATGTGGCTAAAGGAACAATTATTTGAGGACTATGACTGGACAAATAAGTAGAAAAATAGGTTATACAAGATGAGGGTGGGACTTAAATATTATGCAATGATTCTGCAGGAAGTAACAAGGTTTCAAAGGAATCTGGGCAGGGAATAATGACCCCAATGAGGACATATGCTGGGCATGGTGGCTCACACCTGTAATCCCAACACTTTGAGAGGCTGAGGCGGGCAAATCATGAGGTCAGGAGATCGAGACCATCCTGGTTAACATGGTGAAACCCCGTTTCTACTAAAAATACAAAAATTCAGCCGGGTGTGGTGGCACGCACCTCTAGTCCCAATTACTTGGGAGGCTGAGGCAGGAGAATCACTTGAATCTGGGAGGCAGAGGTTGTAGTGAGCTGAGATCGCACCACTGCAATCCAGCCTGGGCGATAGAGTGAGACTCCGTCTCAAAAAAAAAAAAAAAAAACAAAAAACAAAAAAAGAGGACATATTACTTCTAAAGAGGAAGAGTCTTAGAGGATTAATTTTTCCAAGGTCACAATATAGTGACTGTGGAGTAAGACATTAAATAGTATTTTGAATGCATACTTCATGTATAGAAAGCATTTTACCACTGATAACTGAGTACCAGGTACTATTTATCATTGCCATTTTAAAGCTGAGGACACTGAGGATCTAGGGTTGCCCAAATCAGTAACTTGCCCAAATTCATATAACTAGTAACGGATGAAGCTAGGATTTTATAAATTCTATAGCCACAAATGACAATTCTATTCTACATTCCACTGGCAGTTAAACTTTTTTGAAAATACTGTTTTCATAAATTACCTTTCTAAAGATGTTAACATTTCTCTCAAAACAATCTATCAACCAATGTACAGTCTACTTTCTGGAACAGATTTATTTTGCTAATTTTACTTAGATAAACATAAATTTACATATTTCAGCATAATCAACTATTTACAGGGAGAGACGGTCCAGACCCATACAAAAGATAAATTAAGATCATACCAGCGTTTGTTGGGTGTGTTGGCTCATGCCTGTAATCCCAGCACTTTGGGAGGCTGAGTCAGGCAGATCACTCGAGGCAAGGAGTTTGAGACCAGTCTTGGCCAAGAAGGTGAAACCCCGTCTTTACTAAAAATACAAAAATTAGCAGGGCGTAGTGGTGTATGCCTCTAATCCTAGCTACTCATGAGGCTGAGGCATGAGAATCGTTTGAACCAGGGAGGTGGAGGTTGCAGTGAGCTGAGATCGTGCCACTGCACGCCAGTCTGGGTGACAGAGTGAGACTGTCTCAAAAAAAAAAAAAAATTGTTAAAAAAGATTACCAGTGGGCCGAGCACGGTGGCTCAAGCCTGTAATCCCAGCACTTTGGGAGGCCGAGATGGGCGGATCACGAGGTCAGGAGATTGAGACCATCCACAAGGTCAGGAGATTGAGACCATCCTGGCTAACACGGTGAAACCCCGTCTCTACTAAAAAATACAAAAATCTAGCCGGGCGAGGTGGCGGGCGCCTGTAG
>NW_016804391.1:836917-846433 GCF_001698545.2 Rhinopithecus bieti
TCAAAAAAAAAAAAAAAAAAAAAGATTACCAGTGGCCGGGTGTGGTGGCTCACACCTGTAATCCTAGCACTTTGGGAGGCTGAGGCGGGCGGATGACTTGAGGTCAGGAGTTCAAAACCAGCGCAGCCAACATGGTGAAACCATGTCTCTATTAAAAATACGAAAATTCAGAGTCTCAAAGAAGCAGATTCTCTCTATTGAAGACTTGAAGAAACAAGCCACCAACCATGAATTACACAACTGCAAAGAAATGAGTTTTACCTACATCCATGTGAGTCTGGAAAACAGCCCCAGCCTCAGATGGTACCTTGATTCCAGCCTTATGAAACACAGAACAGAGGATCTGACTAAGCCAGAACTAAACTACAATTCTAGGGAATCTGTGAGATAATAAATGGATGATATTTAAGCTGCTAAATTTGTAATAATTTCTTCAACAGCAATATAAAATTAATACACATGTGTGCATGTACATTTTTTTCATTCCATGGTACTGAAAGGGGCTAGAAGCATGGCATCATAGCAAGAACAAATACCCTAGTAGCAAAAAGCACATGAAAAATTCAGATTTTGACTTCTAAATAATAATCCTCACTAAAAGAAACCAAAGCTCCTTGAGGGAAATAGTTGATTCCAGATGCAGGCCAAAGAAAGAACAAGTAAAGTCTGATAAACAACAGCAGAAAAGTAAACCAAAACAAAAAAGTAAATCCTCACTAAGCCAAACAGCAGAAAGCAGGGAAGTGCTCAAAGATGAGTAATCTGAAGACACGTATAAAGGAAACAGTGGCCAGTTTAAAGGGGCTCCTGTGGTAAAATCAGAGAATTTTGAGTAGTTTCTTATAAAATGCTAATAGATAATAATATATTCAATTTTATGCCAAGCATGATAGCTTATGCCTCCTAGCATTTTGGGAGGCTGAGGCAGAAGGGCTTCTTGAGCCCAGGAGTTGGAGTCAAGCCTGGGCAACATAGGGAGACCCTGTCTCTGGAGAAGAACAAACAAACAAACAAAACCACCCAAACAAACAAACAAAAAATTCATGTGCCTATATGGTATTCAAACAAAACAAAACAAAACAAGAAAGTTTATGCAGAAAAAAAAAGAGAAGCTCATCTTCACCAGAAAATGTCAGCTAAAAAATCAAGAAATAATGGAATTAGAAAATTTTCTGTTTTTTCTCTTTCTTCTTTTTTTTTTTTTGAGACAGAGTCTTGCTCTGTTGCCCAGGCTAGAGTTTAGTGGTGCAATCTCAGCTCACTACAACCTCTGCTTCCTGGGTTCAAGTGATCTCCTGCCTCAGCCGCCCAAATAGCTGGGACTACAAGTGCATGCCACCAGGCCTGGCTAATTTTTGCATTTTTGGTAGAGACGGGGTTTCACCATGTCGGCCAGGGTGGTCTTGAACTCCTGACCTCAGTTGATCTGCCTCCCAAAGTTCTGGGATTACAGGGGTGAGCAACCACACCCGGCAAAAATTGTCATTTTTCAATCATCAATGTAATCACTAACTTAGAAAAAAAAAATTAATGGATGATTAAATGTTAGATTAAAAAAACTGATAGAGAACAAGCCATAGCCTAAATATCAACCCATGGTTTATGTACCAATTACAATGGAAAAAAATGTATCTTTACAATGAAAAGATTTGGTGGATACCACCTTAACTAAATAATTAAACATGGCACCATCAACTCTGGGACAATAAGTGGGATGCAAAAAGAAGTATAAAGTATCACATATATAATATTCCTGCTATAATTTTTAAATTTTAGTTTTATTTATTTTATTTTGTAGAGACTGGAACTCACTATGTTGCCCAGGCTGGTCTTGAACCCCAGGCCTCAAGTGATCCTCCAGCCTCAGCCTCCCAAAATGTTGAGATTACAGGCATAAGCCATCTCTCCCAGACCTCTGCCAAGACTTTTTTAAACCTAAATCTAATCATGAAGATAGGATCAAAGAAATCCAAAATGAAGGGCATTCTAAAAGATAACAAAAGCCTGAGTTTTTTTTTTTTTTTTTTTTTTTTTAGACGGAGTCTCACTCTGTCGCCCAGGCTGGAGTGCAGTGGTGCTATCTTGGCTCACTGCAAGCTCCGCCTCCCTGGTTCACGCCATTCTCCTGTCTCAACCTCCCGAGTAGCTGGGACTACAGTCGTCCGCCATCACGCCCGGCTCATTTTTTGTATTTTTAGTAGAGATGGAGTTTCACCATGTTAGCCAGCATGGTCTCGATCTCCTCACCTCACGATCTGCCCACCTCGGCCTCCCATAGTGCTGGGATTACAGGCATGAGCCGCCACGCCTGGCCAAGCCTGAGCTCTTAAAAAATGGCCAGGCATGGTGGCTCAGACCTGTAATCCCAGCACTTTGGGAAGCTGGGGCGGGCGGATCACTTGAGGTCAGGAGTTTGAGACCAGCCTGGTCAATATAGTGAAACTCCGTCTCTACTAAAAATACAAAAATTAGCCAAGCATGGTGGTGGGCACCTGTAATCTCAGCTACTCGGGAGGCTGAGACAGGAGAATTGCTTGAACTCCATCATAAAACAACAACAAAAAAAGTTTATATTATTTTCTCTTTCTTTTTTTGAGACAGCGTTTCAAAAAAACACTTTGTCACTTAGGCTGGAATGCAGTGGCACGAACACAACTCACTGCAGTCTCGGACCCCTGGGCTCAAGTGATCTGCTCACTTCAGTCTCACAAGTAGCTGGGACTACAGGTGTGCACCACCACTCCTGGTGTATTTTTATTTTATTTATTTATTTATTTATTTATTTATTTATTTATGAGGCAGAGGTTTGCTCTGTCACCCAGGCTGGACTGCAATGGCGCAATCTCAGCTCACTGCAACCTCTGCCTCCGGGGTTCAAAGGATTCTTCTGCCTCAGCCTCCCAAGTAGCTGGGATTACAGGCACCTGCCACCATGCCCAGGTAATTTTTGTATTTTTAGCAGAGACAGGGTTTCGTCATGTTGGTCTGACCGGTCTTGAACTCCTGACCTCAAGTAGTCCACCTGCCTTGGCCTCCCAAAGTGTTAGGATTACAGGCGTGAGCCACTGCGCCTGGCCTGAATTCTTAAATTTTTAGTAGAGACAAGGTCTTACTATGTTGCCCAGGTTGGTCTTGAACTCCTGGGCTCAAGCAATCCTCCAGCTCCAGCCTCCCAAAGTGCTGGGATTACAGACATGAGCGATTGCACCTGGCCCACTTCATTTTTATTCTATTGTATGATATTACAATAGTAGATACATGTCAGTATACATTTGTCAAAACCCATAGAATGTATACCACCAAGAGTGAACCCTAAAGTAACTACAGACTTTGGGTAATAATGGTATGTCAATGTAGGTACATGGATCATAACATATGTATCACAACAGTGTGGTGCAATAGTCGGCAGGTTGTGTGTATGAAGAACAGGGTGCATATGAAAACTCTGTACTTTCCACTCAATTTTGCTGTGAAACTGAAACTGCTCTAAACATAAGTTTATTACTAAAACTGCTAATGACAAAATAGCCAGCCCACAATAATATCCTGGCTTCACATCTTCCAAGAATGCATACATATACTAAACTGAACAACGTTCTTAAAAATGCTTAAAGAATAAACTGTTTTCTTCCTACTTATTTCTGTGAGAGGAAGAGCTAGTTCTAACATAAATAAAGTGATATTTCAGTCCATTTTCAGATCAAATATTTTGTATGACCACAGACACTTACAAATCACTGATATAAGAAATCAAATTATGTCAAAAGATCACAATCTTCCATTTTAAATCTTTAATCAAGAAAAGCACAAAAGTAAAAAACAGAAGTGTGGTGTTATGACATATATAAATATAAATATATATATATATATTGGCTTTCATCCATGATTCCTGGCTCTTAACTCCCATAGTCCCTGTTACAATGTTGGGGCACTTTAAGTCTCGGGAGCGGGCCTCAGGAGATACAATCTCTCTCTGACCTTCTCCTGTCTTCCTTTTACCTAACCTAAGGCAGGACTCTAATCTGATTGTGGGCCAAGAAAACCCTCATTCCAGAGACGGTCCTGCCCCATACCCTAGAGAAAGGAATGTGACACAGAGAGGTCAAGAAGTCTAGACAGGACATGCTGGGTTTATATCCTGTACATTTTGTCCAATCACATTTCTACATGGCTGTCAATGATACCTATGAAGCCTCCATAAAAAATCAAAAAGAGGCCAGACACAGTGGCTCACACCCATAATCCCAACACTTTGGGAGGCCGAGAAAGCTGGATCACCTGAGGTCAGGAGTTCGAGACCAGCCTGGCCAAATCCCATCTTTACTAAAAATATAACGATTAGGCAGGGTGTGGTGGCTCACACCTGAAATCCTAGCACTTTGGGAAGCCGAGGTGGGTGGACTGACTGAGTTTAGGAGTTCGCGACCAGACTGGATAACACGGTTGTAGGGAAAAGAAAGAAAGATCAGACTGTTACTCTGTCTAGTAGAAAGGGAAGACATAAGAAATTCCATTTTGACCTGTACCTTGAAAAATTGCTTTGCTGAGATGCTGTTAATTTGTAACTGCCCCAGCCACAACCTTGTGCTTACAGAAACATGTGTTGTATGGAATCAAGGTTTAAGGGCTCTAGGGCTGTGCAGGACATGCCTTGTTAACAAAAGGTTTACAAGCAGTATGCTTGGTAAAAGTCATCGCCATTCTCTAGTCTCAATAAACCAGGGGCACAACGCACTGTGAAAAGCCGCAGGGACCTCTGCCTTGGAAAGCCAGGTATTGTCCAAGGTTTCTCCCGATGTGATAGTCTGAAATATGGCCTCGTGGGATGAGAAAGACCTGACCATCCCCCAGACCGACACCCATAATGCGTCTGTGCTGAGGTGGATTAGTAAAAGAGGAAAGCCTCTTGCAGTTGAGATAGAGGAAGGCCACTGTCTCCTTCCTGCCCCTGGGAACTGAATGTCTTGGTATAAAACCTGATTGCACATTTGTTCAATTCTGAGATAGGAGAAAAACTGCCCTATCGGGAGGCGAGACATGTTGGCAGCAGTGCTGCCTTGTTATTCTTTACTCCGCTGAGATGTTTGGGCAGAGAGAGACATAAATCTGGCCTACGTGCACATCCAGGCATAGTACCTTCCCTTGAACTTAATTATGACATAGATTCTTTTGCTCACATGTTTTCTTGCTGACTTTCTCCCTATTATCACCCTGCTCTCCTACCACATTCCTCTTGCTGAGATAATGAATATAATAATCAATAAAAACTGAGGGCACTCAGAGACCAGTGCCGGTGCAGGTCCTTGGTATGCTGAGTGCCAGTCTCCTGGGCCCACTGTTGTTTCTCCATACTTTGTCTCTGTGTTTTATTTCTTTTCTCAGTCTCTCACCCCACCTGACNTGGTATAGAACCTGATTGCACATTTGTTCAATTCTGAGATAGGAGAAAACTGCCCTATCGGGAGGCGAGACATGTTGGCAGCAGTGCTGCCTTGTTATTCTTTACTCCGCTGAGATGTTTGGGCAGAGAGAGACATAAATCTGGCCTACGTGCACATCCAGGCATAGTACCTTCCCTTGAACTTAATTATGACATAGATTCTTTTGCTCACATGTTTTCTTGCTGACTTTCTCCCTATTATCACCCTGCTCTCCTACCACATTCCTCTTGCTGAGATAATGAATATAATAATCAATAAAACTGAGGGCACTCAGAGACCAGTGCCGGTGCAGGTCCTTGGTATGCTGAGTGCCAGTCTCCTGGGCCCACTGTTGTTTCTCCATACTTTGTCTCTGTGTTTTATTTCTTTTCTCAGTCTCTCACCCCACCTGACGAGTTACACCCACAGGTGTGGAGGGGCAGGCCACCCCTTCACACGGTGAAACCCCATCTCTACTAAAATACAAAAAATTAGCCAGGCAAGGCGACGTGTGCCTGTAGTCCCAGCTACTCGGGAGGCTGAGGCAGGAGAATTGCTTGAACCTGGGAGGCAGAGGTTGCAGTGAGCCGAGATGGTGCCACTGCACTCCAGCCTGGGCGACAGAGCACGACTCCATCTTAAAAAAAATAAATAAATAAATTAGCTGGGCATGCTGACAGGTGCCTGTAATCCCAGTTACTCCGAAGGCTGAGGCAGGAGAATCACTTGAACCTGGGAGGCAGAGGCTGCAGTGAGCCAAGATCGTACCATTGCACTCCAGCCTGGTTAACAAGAGTGAAACTCCATCTCAAAAAAACAAACAAAAACACAAAAAACAAAACTCAAAAAGAAAGGTTCAGAGAGTTTCTGGATAGCTGAACATGTGGAGGTTCCTGGAGGGGGTGCGCCTAAGGAGGGAATGAAAGCTCCATGCTCCTTCCCCAATGTATGTCTTCATCTATATCTTCTGCAATATCCTTTATAACAAACCAGTAAATGGAAGTACATGTTTCCTTGAGTTTTGTGAGCCATTTCAGCAAATTAGTCAAACCCAACTTGAAGCTGGTTGGTCAGAAGTTCTGGAGAGCCAGAGTTGTGACTAGTCTAAGGGAGGGTGGCAGTCTTGGGAACTGAGCACCCAACCAATAGGATCTAACACTATATCCAGGAAAACAGTGTCAGAATTGAATTGGAGGACACTCAGCTGGTGCCTATTGCTTGATGTATGGGAAAACCCTCATACCTTTAGTTACAGAAGTCTTCTGTGTTTTGTTTTCTTTTTTTAATTTTATTTTTAAAAAGTTTTTTTTAAAACCAGCAGTTTGCTCTTACAGACTTCTTTGTTGATGGTTATTGTGATGTGACAGCAGAGGAAAAACACAGTCTGAGAGGTTTTCCCTAAGCAAGAAATAAAACTTGAGTTTTATTTAGCAGAAAAGTTGATAATTATATTTCTGCTCTAGCAGACTCTGTTCCAAAATTATGACTGAATTAGATGTGTCCCAAAGTGTATTTCCACTTTCTCATTTCTGCTGACAGAATGTTGATTTTTTTTTCCTTAACAGCTATTATCACCTAGAGTAATGACCATTATTTCCACAACCTGTCTTATGGCTAAAGTGTGGCTATGCAATTTAAATTGTACCCTAAAAATTTATATAAATGTGGGTTTGAAGTCTTCTTACAAAGAAGGAGCATGGGCTGGGCACGGTGGCTCACGCCTGTAATCCCAGCACTCTGGGAGGCCAAGGAGGGCGGATCACCTAAGGTCAGGAATTCAAGACCAGTCTGGCCAACATGGTGAAACTCTGTCTCTACTAAAAATACAAAGAATTAGCTGGGCATGGTGGCAGGCACCTGTAATCCCAGCTACTCGGGAGGTTGAGGCAGGAGAATCGCGTGAACCTGGAAGGCAGAGGTTGCAGTGAGCTGAGATCCCGCCATTGCACTCCAGCCTGGGCAACAAAAGTGAAACTCCATCTCAAAAAACAAACAAACAAACCAGAAAACAAAAAACAAAGAAGGAGCATGCTTTTCCTCCTCTTTTCTGTCTGTAACAAACATAGCATGGCTGGACTGTAGTAGCTATCATGGAACACGAAGCAATCTTAGGAATGCATAATTAGTACTGAGATAGAAGGAAAAAAAGGAGCCTCGGTCCCTGAAGACATTGTGAAGGTACCATTATGAACTCTGAACTACGTACTTCACAACTTCTGTTAAATTAAAAAAATAGTTAAGTGCCTATCTTTTTAAAGTCTTGGTTGTTTGAGATGATTTATTATTATTATAATTAGTTAAACTTAAGCTTCATTAGTAAAATGTTTTCATGACCTAAGAAGCACGTACAGAGTATAAAAATTTTGTGATACCTACCTCAGTGACAAATGAATAAAAATCTTTTAAATGCAAAATAAAGTGGCATGGTTTACATGTCAATTACTTTACCACCACCAAATGAGATGTATCTCTAAAATCTAAGGTTTCTTCTTTCAATCTTACTCGTCTTTTGTCTAAATTCAGATATTCATGACTTTTGATAGAAACTGAGAGAGATTTTGCCACTAGTCATTCATTCCATTTATTTTCCACCCTGCTACTGGAGTTATCTTAAATAAACCTACGCCTTTCATATCCATCCCCCCAAACTCATTTTTGATTTCCTATAGCAAAATGGCATAAAAATTTTTTTTTTTGGAAATGAGTTTCGCTCCTGTTGCCCAGGCTGGAGTGCAATGGTGTGATCTCGGCTCACCACAACCTCTGCCTCCCGGGTTCAAGCGATTCTCCTGCCTCAGCCTCCCAAGTAGCTGGGATTACAGGCATGTGCCACCACACCCGGCTAATTTTGTATTTTTAGTAGAAATGGGGTTTCTCTATGTTGGTCAGGCTGGACTCAAACTCCCAACCTCAGGTGATCCACCCACCTCGGCCTCCCAAAGTGCTGGGATTACAGGCATGAGCCACCGCTCCCATCCAAAACAAAATATCTTAAAGTTAACTAAACATCTCAAAGTCCATGGTTATATGTCCCTTATCATATAATGCTTATTTACCATAGCGCCACTACATTTCAGAGCCCTAAACTTTCTAAGTTGTTTTGATATGTGAAAACTCTGTATCCTAGGATGTGCCTTTTTACACGCTGTTCTGACTAGAATATCCTTCTCCATCTGGTAAACTACTACCAAACCTCTAAATCCTAACTCAACCAGAAAATATTTCTTAATTGATAATAATTTGCTATCCCTTTGATGCTTTAAAAATTCTCAGAGTGCTTATTAAGTTGTAATCTGCCAAGATAATATGAAGTTCTTAAAAGCAAGGCAAATATTTTATTCATCTGACAAAATTCATGGAACACAGCGTCCAATCAATAAAAAATAAAGTCACCAATATAAAAAATGAAGTCGCCAATATCATTTTAGTTAGAGCCATTTTTTGCTTAAGTTAATAAGCATCATTAGGGCTGGGCGCTGTGGCTCATGCCTGTAATCCCAAGCACTTTGGGAGGCTGAGGCAGGTGGATCATGAGGTCAGGAGACCTAGACCATCCTGGCTAACATGGTGAAACCCCATCTGTATTAAAAATACAAAAAATTAGCTGGGTGTGGTGGCAGGGCCTGTAGTCCCAGCTACTCAGGAGGCTGAGGCAGGAGAATGGTGTGAACCCTGGAAGCAGAGTTGGCAGTGAGCCGAGATCGTGCCACTGCACTCCATCCAGCCTGGGTGACAGAGCGAGACTCCGTCTAAAAAAAAAAAAAAAAACAAGAAAAAAGAAACGCATCATTAGAATCTCAATCTAGTGGCCGGGCGCGGTGGCTCAAGCCTGTAATCCCAGCACTTTGGGAGGCCGAGACGGGCGGATCACGAGGTCAGGAGATCGAGACCATCCTGGCTAACCTGGTGAAACCCCGTCTCTACTAAAAAAAAATACAAAAAACTAGCCGGGCGAGGTGGCGGGCGACTGTAGTCCCAGCTACTCGGGAGGCTGAGGCAGGAGAATGGCGGGAACCCAGGAGGCGGAGCTTGCAGTGAGCTGAGATCCAGCCACTGCACCCCAGCTTGGGTGACAGAGCAAGACTCTGTCTCAAAA
>NW_016804391.1:847682-882676 GCF_001698545.2 Rhinopithecus bieti
CCCCGCCTTCTTTCTTTTTGTGAGATGGAGTCTTGCTCTGTCTCCCAGGCTGGAGTGCAGTGGTGTGATCTCGGCTCTCTGCTGCTGGGCTCAAGTGATTCTCCTACCTCAGCTTCCTGAGTAGCTGGGATTACAGGTATGTGCCACCACACCCAGCTTATTTTTTTTTTTGTATTTTTAGTAGAGATGGGGTTTCACCATGCTGCCCAGGATGGTCTTGAACTCCTGATCTCAGGTGATCTGCCCACCTCAGCTTCCCAAAGTGTTGGAATTACAGGCGTGAGCCATTACACCCAGACCCCACCTTGCCTTTCTAAGAATGACTGTGGTACAGAAGTAGAAACCAAGCAGAGAATGGCCAAACTGATACATCCCTTGAAAAGGGATATATCAGAGTACAGAGGGACTGAGATAGCTGGAATTTGTGGAACTGAGTACCAGAATGGAAAAAGCTACAGAGAATTATAACTCTAGAAATCTAACTATGGGTGTCTCTTTCAGTATACTGCTAAACACTACGTTGTGCATGTGAAGGGTAAAATTCCATATGGCTGAACAAAGAACTACCAGAAAACTGTAACCTGAGCAATTCACACAACTCACATATGATGGCAGATACTCAGATTCCATTAGGCAAAGTAGAAAGACATTGTTCAACAATAGGTGACATTAAACAGTAAGCTAAGAGAGTAATGTTATCCACTGTTAGAGGGCTTAATTATCCTGACATAAAGACCAGCCTTAGCTAAGTTTAAAAACAATATTCATGAGAATCCAAACTGATCCATAAGTAACTTAACTGCCTACCAAAATAAAATTGAATATTTGTAAAGGAAACCAACAAAAACCAGACATACAATTATGCGACATCACAATGTCTTGCATCCAATAATAAATTCCTACATATGCCAAAATGCAGGAAAATGTGAACCAGGAGAAAAATCATTCAGTAGAAACAGCAATAGAAATAGAAATCACAAAGACAGAAAAGAAAATAACTTTGAGGTACTACTCTACAAGCATAAATCAGGAATTTAGAAGAAAATACAAACAGAATGAGGAGAGGAATGGAAGACTTAACAACAACAACAAAAGGAATATTGATAATTGATAAATACCAAATCTGAAATGAAAAACTGGAGGGTACTTAACAGCAAATAAGACACTGGAGATCAGTGAACTTGAAGACAGCAATAGAAACAACATAAACTGAGACACAGAGATTAAAGGAAAGAATAAATTAGTAGAGAATATAATACTAACAGAATCTTAGACTCTCAGGAAAGGAGAAAACTTACTACTAAAAACAACTGAACACTCGGAAAACAACAAAAACCAGATATACAATGATGTAACGTTCACAATATAAAAAATTCACAATGAAAAAAATTGAGAATTATGGCAAAAAGTTTCCCAAATTGATAAAAAGTATAACCTCAGAGTTAGAAGAAACTAAGCAAACCACAGGCAGGATAAATAAAACAAATAAGGTACAGTATATCATAATAAACTTGCTAAAAACTATTGATGAAGAAAACAAAAGAAGCTAAAGAGGCCGGGTGCAGTCCAGCATTTTGGGACGCCGAGGCGGGCGGATCACAAGGTCAGGAGATCATGATCATCCTGGCTAATATGGTGAAACCCCATCTCTACTAAAAATACAAAAACAAAAAATTAGCCAGGCATGGTGGTGGGCACCTGCAGTCCCAGCTATTCGGGAGGCTGAGGCAGGAAAATGGTGTGAACCCGGGAGGCAGAGCTTGCAGTGAGCTGAGATCATGCCACTGCACTCCAGCCTGGGAGGCCAAAAACAAACAAAAAGAAGCAGCTGAAGAAAAAACACATCTTATAAAAAGGCGCAGAGCACAGTGGCTCAAGCCTGTAAACCCAGCACTCTGTATGTCTGATGCAGGAGTATTGCTTGAGTCCAGGAATTCAAGACCAGCCTGGGCAACATAGCAAGACCCGTTTCTTTAAAAAAAAAAAAAAAGTTTAGATATCATATCCACAACAATGCAAACCAGAAGACAATGTAATGACATCTAAGAGTGCTAAAAGGAGAGGGAAAGGGGAAGCTTATCAAAATAGAAATCTAAATCAAACAAAAACATTTAAAAAAAAAAGATGTGCTTGATTCAGCAGCACATATACTAAAATTGGAACAATACAGAGATTAGCATGGCCCTGGTGCAAGAATGACATGCAAACTTGTGAAGCATTCCATATTTTTAAACAAAACATTTTATTTAAAAAATAATACAGGTGATTCTTGTTCCAGACAAAATGGAACAGATGTATATTTTACTGTACATTTTACTAAGTACAACTAAAAGCTCTGGAAATTATCTATAATACAAACATAAGCAAACGTACTGGCAATGACCAGGCAGGAAGTTTCCCAGATACTTGATTTGCCTCATACGTACAGATTAAATTAAGTTTCCCTATTATTAAGGACAAGGCAAATATATAATTTCATCATATATGTTCAGTATCATAATAGAGGTCCTAGCCAGTGCAAAAGGCCAGAAAAGAAAACAACATTGAAAAGGAAGAATTACAAACTATTTCTACTCACATATTATTTGACTGTCTATATAAAAACACCCAAAGACTCTACAAAAGAGAAAGTACTACAATTAGTGAATTACACAACAATGTTGAGGAATCCAAGGTCAAATTCAACCGTATTTCTATGTTCTATCAATGAGAAAATTGAAATCAAAATTAAACAACGCTACTTACAACAATAGAAAAGTAGCCAGGCAGGGTGGCTCACTCCTATAATCCCAACACTGTGGGAGGATGAGGCGGGCAGATCACCTAAGGTCAGGAGTTTGAGACCAACCTGGTGAACATGGTGAAACCCCGTCTCTCCTCAAAATACAAAAATAAGCTGGGTATGGTGGCATGCAACTGTAGTCCCAGCTCCTCAGGAAGCTGAGGCAGGAGAATCACTTGAACCCAGGAGGTGGAGGTTGCATTAAGCCAAGATGGCAGTGCTGCACTCCAGCCTGGGCAACAGAATGAGACTCCATCTCAAAAACAAACAAACAAACAAACAAACAAAAAAAACAAGAAAAGCATTAAATGCTTAGATACATATCAAACAAAATAATACAGAACTATAATTTCTTTATTAATTTATAAACATAAGTATAAATTTAAAAGAAAACCAAAATATAAATCTAACCAAATACATGCAGTACATAAGAGTATAAACAAAACAATGAATTAAAAAAAAAGGCCAGGCACGGTGGCTCATGCCTGTAATCCCAGCACTTTGGGAGGCCGAGGCAGGTGAATTACTTGAGGTCAAGAGTTCGAGGCCAACCTGGCCAATATGGTGAAACCCCATCTCCAAAATATAAAAATTAGCCAGGCATGCTGCCGGGCACCTGTAACCTCAGCTACTCAGGAGGCTGAGGCAGGAGAATCACTTGAGCCCAGGCGGTGGAGGTTGCAATGAGCCAAGATCACTCTACTGCACTTCAGCCTGGGTGACAGAGCAAGGCTCCATTTTATAAAAAAAAAAAAAAAGAAAAAAATTAAAAATCAAAGATAATCTAAAATAAATGGAGTGATATACCACGTCCATGGATGTCCATGGAATGAAACACTGAATGTCATTAAGATGGCAATTTCTAGGCCGGGTGTGGTGACTCATGCCTGTAATTCAAGCACTTTGGGAGGCCGAGGCGGGAGGATCACAAGGTCAGGAGATCGAGACCATCCTGGCTAACATGGTGAAACCCCGTCTCTATTGAAATACAAAAAATTAGCTGGGTGTGGTGGCAGGCGCCTGTAGTCCCAGCTACTCGGGAAGCTGAGGCAGGAGAATGGCGTGAACCTGGGAGGCAGAGTTTGCAGTGAGCTGAGATTGAGCCACTGCACTCTAGCCTGGGAAACAGCGAGATTCCATCTCAAAAATAAAAAAAAAAGATGGCAATTTCAATCCAGGCTTGGCAGCTTTCACCTGTAATACCAGCACTTGGGGAGGCTGAGGCAGGAGGATCACTTGAGCCCAGAGGTTGGAGACCAACCTAGGCAACACAGACCCAATCTTTGCAAAAAAATTTTAAAAAACTAGCCAGGTGTGGTGGCTTACACTTGTAGTCCCAGCTACTGAAGAGACTAAAGTGGGAAGATTGCTCAAATCCAGGAGGTCAAGGATGACAGTAAACCATTGCACTCTAGCCTGGGCAACAGAGGAAGACTCTGTGTCTTAAAAAAAAAAAAATTGGTGATTGCAATTTTCCCCCAAACTGATCTACAGATCTAACACAATCTCAAGTACCAACAGAGGTTTCTTTGTTTGTTTGTTTTTGAGAAAATGCCAAGATAATTCACAAATTGCCATGGAAAGACAAAAACTAAGGCCGGGCGTGGTAAATCACGCCTGTAATCTCCAGCACCTTGGGAGGCTGAGGCGGGCGGATCTATGAGGTCAGGGAGATTCTGTGTTTTATTCCTGGCTAATACTGAGTGTAAACCCGGTCTATCTTTAATATAATATGAAAAAATATACGCCGGGCCTTCTCATCTTCCCTTCCCCTGGCTGGGCGCGTTCCTTGTTGTTCTCTCAGTACCTCGCGGAGGCTGAGCAGTCTTGAGATCTGCGTGAACCCAGGAGGTGGAGCCCTTGGCTGTGAGCGGATGGTCGATGCCACTGACTCCGTTCTGCTGGTGCGACAGAGCAAGGACTCTTGTTTGTCTCAACATATAAAAAAAAAAAAAAAAAAAAAATATATACTAAAAAGAAAAATCAAATTTACAAATAATTGGGAGGATTTTTATTGTAATCAGCACAATGTGATACTAGCTACACAAAAGAAATGAAGAACAGAATAGAGTACAGAAATAAACACACATGACTAATTTTTTTTTTAAAACTGTGGTAAAATGCACATACCAAAACATTTACCTTTTAAACCATTTTTAAGTGTTCTAGACAGTTCAGTGACATGAAAATACATTCACATTGTTGTACAACTATCACCAGTATCCATCCTCCTCCACATCTTTTTCATCCTCCCAGACAGAATAACTGACCCTATTAAAGAAACACTCTATTCCATCCTCCCTCCAACCCCTAATAACCAATATTCTACTTTCTGCCTGTATGAATTTGTCTATTCCAGGTTCTCATACTAGTGAAATCATAAAATATATGTCCATTTGTGTCTGACTTACTTCATTTTTATTTTTTCTTTTTTGACTCAGAGTCTCATTCCATGCACCAGGCTGGAGGGCAGTGGCACGATCTCGGCTCGCTGCAACCTCTACCTCCTGGGTTTAAGCGATTCTCCTGCCTCAGCCTCCCGAGTAGCTGGGATTACAGGGGCACACCACCACGCCCAGCTAATATATATATATTTTTTGAGATGGCATCTTGCTCTCGTCGCCCAGGTTGGAGTGCAATGACATGATCTTGTCTCACTGAAACCTTCGGGCCACCAATGTCTGCTAATTTTTGTATTTTTAGTAGAGATGGGGTTTCACCATGTTGGCCAGGCTGCTCTTGAACTCCTGACCTCAGATGATTCACACGTCTCTGCCTCCCAAAGTACTGGGATTACAGGCGTGAGCCACTGCATCCGGCTGCTAATGATTTTCTTAATAGCGTCTGGGAACTTATCTACTACCTCTTGGTTGGCAGAAGCAACTTCTCCTTTTATCTTGACTTTTTCTTTTTCTTTTTTTTGAGACGGAGTTTCACTCTGACACTGAGGCTGGAGTGCAGTGGCCTGGTCTCGGCTCACTGCAGCCTACGCCTCCTGGGTTCAAGCGATTTCTCCTGCCTCAGCCTCCTGAATAGCTGGGACTACAGGTACCCACTACCACACCTGGCTAATGTTTCTTTTTTTAATACAGAAGGGTTTCACCATGTTGACCAGGCTGGTCTTGAACTCATGACTTCAAGTGATTGCCTGCCCCAGCCTCCCAAAATGCTGAGATTACAGGCATGAGCCACTGAGCTGGCTTTTTTTTTTTTTTTTTTTTTGAGACGGAGTCTCGCTTCGTCACCCAGGCTAAAGTACAGTGGTGCAATCTTGGCTCACTGCAAGCTCTGCCTCCCAGGCTCAAGCAACTCTCCCTGTCTCAGCCTTCCAAGTAGCTGGGATTACAGGCACCTACCACCATGCTCGGCTAATTTTTGCATTTTTAGTAGAGACAGCATTTCACCATGCTGGCTGGGCTGGTCTTGAACTCCTGACCTCAGGTGATCTACCAGCCTCGGCATCCCAAAGTGGTGGGATTACAGGTGTGATCCACCACGCCCAGACAGGTATGTCTTTTTAAGGCAATCCTGCACCCACATAAAAACCGCATTTTCAGCCAGGCGTGGTGGCTTACACCTGTTATCCCAGCACTTTAGGAAGCCGAGGCGGGCGGATCACGAGGTCAGGAGATTGGGACCATTCTGGCCAACATGGCGAAATGCATGTCTACTGAAACGCAAAAAATGAGCTGGGCATGGTGGTAGTTCCAGCTACTAGGGAGGCTGACGTAGGGGAATTGCTTAAACCCGGGAGGCAGAGGTTGCAGTGAGCCAAGATCGTGCCACTGCATTCCAGCCTGGCGACAGAGCAAGACTGTCTAAAAAAAAAACAAACAAAAAACTCCTGCATTTTCAATACAAGATAAAAAGATATCCCGGAAAAAGTACAGTTTCGCACCTGCTGGCACAGCTGCGGTGATGGCTTTGTGAAACTCCTTTTCTTTTTTCAAGTCCTTATGCTAGATTCATTTATTTTTCTTTTTTTCTTTTGAGACGGAGTCTCACTCTGTCGCTCAGGCTGTAAGGCAACGGCATGATCTCGGCTCACTGCAACCTCCACCTCCCGGGTTCAAGCAATTTTCCTTCCTCAGCCTCTGGAGTAGCTAGGATTACAGGTGCCTGCCATCACACCTAATTTTTTGTATTTTTAGTAGAGACAGGGTTTCTCCACGTTGGCCAGGCTGGTCTCTAACTCCTGACCCCATGATCCGCCCACCTCTGCCTCCCAAAGTGCTGGGATTATAGGTGGGAGCCACTGTGTCCCACCTATTTATCTTGAAATGGTGGGCAATCACAGCTGCAGGCCTCAATCTATGGTACATATCAAGCAGTTCAACTTTTTGTTTTCTTGTAATGTCAGGACTTTTCTCTTGTTCTTGGAAGCACTTCTAACTTTACTAATCCCATTTCATATAGGTCTCATAGGGTCATTCAAGGTTTATGGAAGCATAGTAAAAACAATGAGAACGCAAGAACTTCAAGAGATCACTTTGTACTGTGATATGCAATTTACCGGAGGGATTCCAGTAAACTGCTCACTTGGAGATGACTAGTGTCATATGACTTTGAAGTGGATTCTGGCAACACTTGAGTTCTTCATTGCAATAACAACAAGAGGTGGCTATGAAATTATTATAGCAGTACAGTATGTATTATAGTTTTTTTGTTTTCTTGGCTCACTGCGACCTCTGCCTCCTAGGTTCAAGCGATTCTCCTGCCTCAGCCTCCCAAGTAGCTGGGATTACAGGCATGCGCCACCATGCCTGGCTAATTTTGTATTTTTAGTAGAGACGGGGTTTCTCCATGTTGGTCAGGTTGGTCTCCAACTCCCGACCTCAGGGGATCCGCCTGCCTTGGCCTCCGAAAGTGCTGGGATTACAGGCATAAGTTACCATGCCTGGCCTATTACAGTTAATTTTATGATTTTTTTTTTTTTTTTTTTTTTTGAGACAGAGTCTCGCTCTGTCACCCGGGCTGGAGTGCAGTGGCCAGATCTCAGCTCACTGCAAGCTCCGCCTCCCAGGTTCACACCACTCTCCTGCTTCAGCCTCCCGAGTAGCTGGGACTACAGGTGCCTGCCACCTCGCCCGGCTAGTTTTTTGTATTTTTTAGTAGAGATGGGGTTTCACAGTGTTAGCCAGGATGGTCTTGATCTGCTGACCTCATGATCCGCCTGTCTCGGCCTCCCAAAGTGCTGGGATTACAGGCTTGAGCCACCGAATTTTATGAATAATGCTGTCTTTGTTTACATTTCTCATAACTGAGAATGGCATCATGTATGGTTTGTGTTTGTAAATTCTGATAAATTTTAACTTTATTTGAGACAGTCTTGCTTTTTTGCCCAGGCTGGAGTGCAATGGCATGATGCTGGCTCACTGCAACCTTCGCCACCCAGAGTTCAAATGATTCTGCCTCAGCCTCACAAGTAGCTAGGAGGACAGACACCCACCACCTCACCTGGCTGTTTTTTTTTTTTTTTTTTTTTTTTTTTGAGACACAGCCTCACTCTGTGGCCAGGCTGGAGTGCAGTGGAGCAACATCGGTTCACTGCAATCTCCGCCTCCTGGGTTCAAGTTATTCTCCTGCCTCAGCCTCCTGAGTAGCTGTGATTAAAGGTGTGTGCCACCATGCCCGGCTAATTTTTGTATTTTTAGTAGAGACAGGGTGTCACCATATTGGCCAGGCTGGTCTCGAACTCCTGACCTCAAGTGATTCACCCACCTTGGCCTCCCAAAAGTGCTGGAATTATAGGCGTGGGCCACCACGCCCAGCCTAGGTTTGTTTGTTTGTGTTTTGAGACACAGTCTTGCTCTGTCGCCCACGCTGGAGGGCAGTGGCGCGATCTTGGATCACTGTAGTTTCCCCCTCCTAGGTTCAAGTGATTTTCCTGCCTCAGCCTCTCAGGTAGTTGGGATTACAGGCACTCACCATCATGCAGGGCTACCTTTTTTTTTTTTGAGGTGGAGTCTTGCTCTGTTGCCCAGGCTAAAGTGCAATGGTGCGATCTCAGCTCCCTGCAACCTTCGCCTCCTGGGATCAAGCGACTCTCCTGCCTCATCCTCCTGAGTAGCTGGGATTATAGGCATGTGCCACCATGCTTGACTAATTTTTTCTATTTTTAGTAGAGACAAGGTTTCACCATGTTGGTCAGGCTGGTCTTGCACTTCTGACCTCGTGATCTGCTTGCCTCGGCCTCTCAAAGTGCTGGGATTACAGGTGTGAACCACTGTGCCCGGCCACGGAGGGCTACTTTTTTAATTTTTAGTAGAGACGAAGTTCCACCATGCTGGCCAGGCTGGTCTCAAACTCCTGACCTCAGGTGATCCACCCACCTCAGCCTCCCAAAGTACTAGGATGCGCCCGGCCTAATTTTTTTTTTTTTTTGAGACAGAGTCTCACTCTTTCACCCGATTCCCAGGGAATTTCAAGTTACTGGGCACAATTTATTGAACAGTTCTTCTTTATTGATATGCCTCTGTTACCCAGCAAGCTTCCATATATGTGTAGGTCTGTTTCTTTTATCTATTCAGTTCCACACAACCTTAATACTCCATAGCTTGAAATTAAATCTTGGGAGAAATCCTTTATTTTATTCAGTAATTACATTTCCAGGTATATACCCTGATATAGTTTTTTTTTTTGAGACAGAGTCTCACTCTGTCACCCAGGTTGGAGTGGTCTGATCTCAGCTCACTGCCACCTCCAGCTCCAAGGTTCAAGCAATTCTCCTGCCTCAGCCTCATGAGTAGCTGGGATTACAGGCATGCATCACCACACCTGGCTAATTTTTCTTTTCTTTTCTTTTTTTGGGACACAGTCCTGCTCTTGTCGCCCAGGCTAGAGTGCAGTGGCTGGATCCCGGCTCACTGCAACCTCCACCTCCTGGGTTCAAGCAATTCTCCTGCCTCAGGCTCCTGAGTAGTTAGGACTATAGGCATCCGCCACCTAGCTAATTTTTGCACTTTTTAGTAGAGATGGAGTTTCGCCATGTTGGCCAGGCTGGTCTCAAACTCCTGACCTCAGGTGATCTGTCCACCTCGGCCTCCCAAAATGCTGTGATTACAAGCATGAGCCACCATGCCTGGCCAATTTTTCTGTTTTTAGTAGAGACGGGTTTTCACTATGTTGGCCAGGCTGGTCTTAAACTCCTGACCTCAGGTGATCCACCCACCTCGGCCCCCCAAATTGCTGGGATTACAGGCATGAGCCACTGCGCCCAGCCCCTGATACAGTTTGGATGTGTGTCCTGCCTACCTCTCATGCTGGAATGTAATCACCAGTATTGGTGTTGAAACCTGGTGGGAAGTGACTGGACCATGGGATGGGGGTGGTTTTCTCTTAAGTGGTTTAGCACCATCCCCTTGATGCTATCATTGCCATAGTGAGTGAGTTCTGTTGAGATTTGGTGCTTTAAAATGTGTATGGCACTTGGTCCTTCTTCTTGCTCCTCCTCTGGCCCTGTAACCTATATACTCCCCATGACTGAAAGTTTCCTGAAGCCTCCCCAGAAGCCTAGGAGATGCCAGCATCATGCCTACTATACAGCCTGCAGGACCATGAACCAATTAAACCTCTTTTCTTTATAAATTACCCAGTCTCAGGTATTTATAGCAATGTGAGAACAAATTAATATAATGCCTTAAGTCCGGGCACAGTGGCTCACGCCTGTAATCCCAGCACTTTGGGAGGCCAAGGCGGGTGGATCACCTGAGGTCAGGAGTTCAAGACCAGATTGACCAATATGGTGAAACTCTGTCTCTACTAAAAACACAAAAAAATTAGCTAGGCGTTGTGGTGGGCGCCTCTAATCCCAGCTACTTGGGAGACTGAGGCAGGAGAATTGCTTAAACCCAGGAGGTGGAGGTTGCAGTGAGCTGAGATCATGCCACTGCACTCTAGCTTGGGTGACAAGAGCGAAACTCTGTCTCAAAAAAAAAAAAAAAAAATATATATATATATGTTGGAAACAGGCCCCCCAAAATCTGGCCATAAACAAAATCTCTGCAGCACTGTGACATGTTCATGATGTTCATGATGGCCATGATGCCTACGCTGTAAGGTTGTGGGTTTACTGGAATGAGGGCAAGGAACACCTGGCCCACTCAGGGCGGAAAACCGCTTAAAGGTGTTCTTAAACCACAAACAATAGCATGAGTGATCTATGCCTTAAGGACATGCATCTGCTGCAGATAACTAGCCAAACCCATCCCTTTATTTCAGCGGATCCTTTTGTTTCCCATAAGGGATACTTTTAGTTAATCTAATATCTATAGAAACAATGCTCATGACTGGCTTGCTGTTAATAAATATGTGGGTAAATCTCTGTTCAGGGCTCTCAGCTCTGAAGGCTGTGAGACCCCTGATTTCCCACTTCATACCTCTATATTTCTGTGTGTGTGTGTGTGTGTGTGTGTGTCTTTCATTCCTCTAGTGCCACTGGGTTAAGGGTCTCCCCGACCGAGCTGATCTTGGCATATATATATATATATATATATATACACACACACACACAAAATGCTTTAATTAGTTTCCATATCCACCAGTGGACATTAGAGGAATATTAAAAGCAGGTTTTTTTGGGCAATAATCTCAAGTTGAAAATAATCCAAGAGTAAAATGGAAGAACTGTATTACACACAAACAATGAATTACAACACATTAAAACTACAACAGGATGCAATAACATACATAATTTAACATGAATATGTTGAGCAAAAAAAGGTGAGACACAATAGCGTATGTCCTCTATAATTAATTTTTTTTTTTTGTTTTTGTTTTTTTGAGACAGGGTCTCACTCTGTCACCCTGGCTGGAATGCAGTGATGTGATCTTGGCTCACTGCAATCTCTACCTTCTGGGCTCAACTGATCCTCCGACTTGGTATCCTGAGTAGCTAGGACTACAGGTGTGTGCTACCACAACTGGCTAACTTTTTGTATTTTCAGTAGAGATGAGGTTTTGCCACGTTGCCTAAGCTAGTCTCAAACTCCTGGGTTCAAGTGATCCACATGCTCAGCTTCCAAAAGTGCTGAAATTACAGGCATGAGTCATGGCACCCAACCTGTACCTGTATAATTAGATTTCCATGAAATTCAGGAAGAATAAGCTGTATTGTTTAGACCTACACACATAAATAGTATTTTAAAAGGTAAATATGTGGTTACCTTAAAAGTCAGGAGACTGGTTATAGATTCTGGCAGAAAAGGAGTTTATGAACAGGGAAAGTATATGGTCAACTCTTGAATGAAGGTAATGTGGGTATTACCTTTACAGAAAATTTACTTAGCTTATGTTATGTATTCTCTTGTTTGTCTCTTATTGGTTTTGTTTGCTTTTCGAGACAGGGTCTCACTTTGTCACCCAGGCTGGAGTGTGGTGGCACAATTATGGCTCACTGCAGCCTCGACCTACTGGACAAGCTCAAGTAATCCCTCACACCTCAGCCTCCCTAGTAGATGGGACTACAGGCACACATCAGCACATCCAGCTGATTTTTAAAGCTTTTTTTTTTTTGAGACAGGGTCTTGGAGTGCAGTGGCGTGATCTCAGCTTACTGCAACCTCCGCCTGCCAGGTGCAAGCAATTCTCCTCCCTCAGCCTCCCGAGTAGCTGGGATTACAGGCATGCGCCACCACACTCAGCTGATTTTTAAGTTTTTTGTAGAGATGGAGTTTCCCTATATTGCCCAGGGTGGTCTTGAACCCCTGGGCTCCAGCAATACCCCTGCCTCTGCCTCCCAAAGTGCTGGGACTATGGTTGTGACTCACCTCACCTGGCCTGTTTATGTAGTATTCTCTTTAGGTGTATCCTCTTCCGTTTGCAGTCCATATTCTCTTTAATGAGATGGGAATAATATTTTTCTTGAAAGTGTGGTAGAAGTTAAAGTTCGGTCTGATGCTGTCCTTCGGGCAAGACTTTAAATAATAGATTCAATGTATGCAATAGGAGTGCTCAGGTAATTTCTTTTGAGTATGTTTTGTTAAAATTATATTTTTCTAGGAACATGTCTGTTTCAACAGAGTTTTCCCATTTGATGGGCTTAAAGTTCTTACAGTAGTAAAATTTTCATCTCTTATATATACTTTATTTCTTCTTAAATCCCTAATTATTCCCTTTCTCATCCTATTGATCAGCTTTACCAGAAGTTTGTCTATTTTATTAGTTTTCAAAGAAGTTTCGTCTTAAAGTGACTCTTACTGTTATACACTTGCCTTATTTTATTAATTTAAGATATATGTTTTATATTCTTCCAATACCATTTTCAGGCTCATTCACTTGTTCTCTTAATTTCCTATTCTCATAAAATTGTTTTTAGAGATAGGGTTCTGCCATTGCCCAAGCTGGTCTCAAACTCCTGGGTTCAACCAATCCTCCAGCCTCAGCCTCCAGAGTAGCTGAGACTACTGGTGTGGCTAGCAAGCTCTTATTTTTCAGCCAGGTGTAGTGGCTCATGTCTGTAATCCCAGCACTTCGCAAGGCCAAGGCGGGCAGACTTGAGGTCAGGAGTTCGAGACCAGCCTGGCCAATATGGTGAAACTCCATCTCTACTAAAAATACAAAAATTAGCCAGGCATGGTGGTAGGCATCTGTAATCCCAGCTACTCCTGAGGTGGAAGCAGGAGAATCACTTGAACCCAGGAGGTGGAGGTTGCAGTGAGCCAAGCCATTGCACTCCAACCTGGGCGACAGAGATACAGTCTCAACAACAACAAAATATATATATATACACATATATATAATATTTATATATGTTATACATTATTATAAGACATATATTTTTAGAGACAAAGTCTCACTATAGTATATATGTATTTTTAGAGACAAAGTCTCTAAAATAATAATATATATATTTTTAGAGGCAAGGTCACACTCTGTCACTGAGGCTGGAGTGCAGTGAAGGAACACAGCTCACTGCAGCCTCAACCTCTTGAGTGTAAGTGATCCTCCCACCTCAGGCTCCCAAGTAGCTAGAACCATAGACACGAGCCACCACGCTCATTTAATTTTTAAATTTTTTGTAGAGACGGGCCAGGTGCGGTGGCTCACGCTTGTAATCTTAGCACTTTGGGACGTCAAGTCGAGAGGATCACTTGATTGCAGGAGTTCGAAACCAGCCTGGGCAATACAGTGAGACCCCCGTGTCTACAAAAAACACAAAAATTAGCCAGGCCTGGTGGCGCCCACCAGCCACTAGCAGGGAGGGATGTAGTCCCAGCCACTAGCAGGGAGGGATGGGGGTGGAGACACTTGAGCCTGGGAGGCGGAGGTTGCAGTGAACTGAGATTGTGCCACTGTACTCCAGCCTGGGTGACAGAGCAAGACCCTGTCTGATAAATAAATAAATAAATAGCTTTTGTAGAGATAGGGTAGCTACAACCAGTCACGTTGCTCAGGCTGTCTTGAACTCCTGGCCTCAAGTGATCCTCCTGCCTTAGCCTCCCAAAGGGCTGGGATTACAGGTGTGAGCCACCACACCTGGCCTGATTTTATTTTTTTTATTTTTTATTTTTTTTATTATTTTTTTTATTTTTGAGACGGAGTCTCACTCTGTCGCCCGGGCTGGAGTGCAGTGGCCGGATCTCAGCTCACTGCAAGCTCCGCCTCCCGGCTTCACGCCATTCTCCTGCCTCAGCCTCCCGAGTAGCTGGGACTACAGGCGCCTGCCACCTTGCCCGGCTTGTTTTTTGTACTTTTAGTAGAGACGGGGTTTCACAGTGTTAGCTAGGATGGTCTCAATCTCCTGACCTCATGATCCGCCCGTCTCGGCCTCCCAAAGTGCTGGGATTACAAGCTTGAGCCACTGTGCCCGGCCCTGATTTTATTTTTTACAGGAATAATTTATAAGTGTTTTAAAAATATACCTTTTTCTTTTTAAAACCAGGATTTGAACCTAGGTTTTCTGAGCCTAGAAGCCCACCTCATAACCATTAAACTGTTCCTGTGCATTCTGGTTTAATATTAATCAACAGTGACCAAAATCTTTAATATACCAAACAAGGTTCTTGGCACAATCTGATCCCTACAACCTCTATCTGTATCCCATGCTGCTCTACTCCATGTTTTGACCACAAAAGCTTTCTTTCGCTTGCCTGAAACTATCATGCCTTTTCAGACTTAAAGTGTTGTGCTCTCTCCTCACTCCTTTAAATAACAGATGGAGCCTATTCTTCACATTTTTCAGTATAGTCCTTACTTGTTCTGGGAAACTAAGTTAGTTATTTCTATCATATACAGTACTCTTATAACTCTAAGTAACTCTTCATAATAGCACTTGGATGGTTAAGATCCATGAAGGTAGGAAAAGTTTCTGGATTTACCCACCACTGTATCAATTCTAAGTACATGAAACATAATAATCTTGCAACAAATACTAATTAAAAAATAAATGAATACATATTATATAACAAGTACTAGTGTAAGCTCCAGTTAGAACAAGTTGAAAAACTGTTGCTGTCTCTGGGAACTCAATGTGTCATGTCCTTCCCTACACAATCTCTTGAGGGCATAAATTTTATCTTTCTCTTTATAATCTCTTCAAATCTCCGAATACAATCTTGTGAAAAAGTATGTGTTTAATTTTGCTGACCATGATACTAGAATTTGCTGGAATGGAAAGGCTAACCTAAACAAAAGCCTTTTTTGTTGTTGTTGTTGAGACGAAGTCTCACTGTCATCCAGGTTGGAGTTCAATGGTACAATCTAGGCTCACTGCAACCTCCACTTCTCTGGCTCAAGTGATCCTCGCACCTCAGCCTCCCAAGTAGCTGGGACCACAGGCATGCACGCCACCACGCCCAGCTAATTTATTGTATTTTTTGCTCAAGACGGGGTTCCACCATGTTACCCAGGCTGATGAAAGCCTTTTCTTGAAGCACATTTTAAAGACGACCCTTCATCACATAAATGGTCAAGATGTCTCAAACTACAGTAAACGCAGAAATCATCCTCCTTGTCAGTGTCTTAAAGCTTTAATAATTAAACTGTTATGACAGAGATATCAAAATATCCTGATAGAAAAGAATATAAAAATATTTGAAAAGACCCTGAGATCTAACAATATATAAGAACTTAGAGGCCGGGCACGGTGGCTCACGCCTGTAATTCCAGCACTTTGGGAGGCTGAGGCGGGCGGATCACGAGGTCAGGAGATCGAAACCATCTTGGCTAACATGGTGAAACCCCGTCTCCACTAAAAATACAAAAAATTAGCCGGGCGAGGTGGCGGGCGCCTGTAGTCCCAGCTACTTGGGAGGCTGAGGCAGGAGAACGGTGTGAACCTGGGGATTGGAGCTTGCAGTGAGCCGAAATCGCACCACTGCACTCCAGCCTGGGCGACAGAGCGAGACTCTGTCTCAAAAAAAGAATTTAGAATGGCCAGGCACCGTGGCTCATGCCTGTAATCCCAGCACCTTGGGGGGCTGAGGTGGGAGGATCATCAGGTCAGGAGTTTGAGACCAGCCTGACCAATATGGTAAAACCCTGTTTCTCCTAAAAATACAAAAAAATTAGCCGGGTGTGGTGGTGTGCGCCTGTAATCCCAGCTACTCAGGAGGCTGAGGCAGGAGAATCGCTTGCCTGGGAGGCAGAGGTTGCAGTGAGCCGAGATTGTGCCACTGTATTCCAGCCTGGGTGACAGAGTGAGACTCCGTCTCAAAAAAAAAAAAAAAAAAAGAATTTAGTGCTGGGTGTGATGAGTCATACCTGTAATTCCAGCACTTTGGGAGGCCAAGGCAGGCTGATCACTTGAGGTCAGGAGTTCGAGACCAGCCTGGCCAACATGAGGAAACCTCGTCTCTACTAAAAACACAAAAATTAGTTGGGCATGGTGGCTCATGCTTGTAATCCCAGCTACTTGGGTGGCTGAGGCATGACAATCACTTGAACTCAGGAGGTAGAGGTTGCAGTGAGCCGAGACTGTGCCACTGCATTCCAGCCTGGGTGATTCCATTTCAAAACAACAACAGCAACAACAACAAAACTTAGTATATGATAAATGTATCATTCCAAATAAGTTGGGAATGGCTAAATTCTAATGAATAGTATTGAAAGAAAATTAAACCTCTAACTCATAGCTAATACTCAGTATTACATAAGCGACATAAAGAACTAAATATAAAAAAGCAAGATCTAGTCAATCACAACAGCGTAATTACATAAATTATAATATATTCCTACCATGGTATAAGGTAATTCTGTATGTTCTGATGACAAGCTGTCAGCATTAAAGAATACACAATGTACTGTTAATAACATTATCCATGGAGAGAAAAATGGGATAAGAGGAAGGGAGAGCACGTGAAAAGAGACTTTTACTTTTAAATCAGTAAACTACTAGTTTCATTAAATTATTTATTACCAGCGTGTATTGCTCCTGAAATTAAAAAATATATTCTCTAGAAAAAAGCAATTATTTTTATATAGGTGGATGGGAAAAAAAAAAAAAAAAAACCCCTCTCTATCCAGGATTCACCAGGAGAGATGATAGAGAATATGAGTAAGAGTGAACATGCCACATTAAGAAAAGCCATTTATAAATTATGAACATTGAATTGGTTCATTAAAAAATATTAAATATGGGCCAGGTGTGGTGGTTCACGCCTGTAAGCCCAGCACTTTGGGAGGCTGAGACGGGTGGATCACCCGAGGTCAGGAGTTAGAAGCTAACCTGGCCAACATGGTGAAACCTCATCTCCACTAAAAATACAAAAATTAGCCAGGCATGGTGGCGCGCACCTGTAATCCCAGCTACACAAAAGGCTGAAGCAGGAGAATCACTTGAACCCGGGAGGTGGAGGTTGCAGTGAGTGGGAATTATGCCACTGCATTCCAGGCTGGGTGACAGAGTGAAAATTCGTCTCGAAAAAAATAAATAAATAAAAATAAAAATAAAAATGGTTTATTGCCTGTGCCTTTGTTATTACATCTAAGAAATCACGGCCAAATTCCATGCTGTGAAGTTTTTGCCCTGTATTTCCTCCTAAGAGTTTACAGTTTTATTTTTATTTATTTATTTTGAGACAAAGTTTCACTCTTGTTGCCCAGGCTGGAGTGTGATGGTGCAATCTCGGCTCACTGCAACCTCCACCTCCCCAGGTCAAGGGGTTCTCCTGCCTCAGCCTCCTGAGTAGCTGGGATTACAGGCATGTGCCACCACACCCAGCTAATTTTGTATTTTTAATAGAGAAGGGGTTCCTCCATGTTGATCAGGGTGGTCTCGAACTTCTGACCCACAGGTGATCCGCCAGCCTCAGCCTCCCAAATGCTGGGATTACAGGCGTGAGCCACTGTGCCCAGCCCTTTTTTTTTTTTTTTTTGAGAAGGAGTCTTGCTCTGTCGCCCAGGTTGGAGTGCAGTGGTGCAATCTTGGCTCACTACAAGCAATTCTCCTGCCTGGGTTCAAGCAATTCTCCTGCCTCACCCTCCCAAGTAGCTGGGATTATAGGCACACACCACCATGCCTGGCTAATTTTTTTCTTTTTAGTAGAGACACGTTTCACTATGTTGGTTAGGCTGGTCTCGAACTCCTGACCTCATGATCCGCCCACGTTGGACTCCCAAAGTGCTGGGATTACAGGAGTGAGCCACCGCACCTGGCCAAGAGTTTATAGTTTCAGATTTTACATTTATATCTTTGATCCATTTTGAGTTAAATTTTGTATATGGTTTACAGTAAGACTACAACTTCATTCTTTTGCATGCAGATATCCAGTTTTCCCAGCATGATTTGTTAAAAAGTCTGTCCTTTCCCCCACTCAATGGTTTGGGCATCTTTATCAAAAATCATCTGACCATGTATGCAAGGTTTTATTTCTGGGCTCTCTATTCTACTTCATTGGTCTATATGTCTCTCTTTATGCTACTATCATACGGTTTTGATTACCATAGCTTTATAGATAAAACAGACAATTGGACTTCATAGATATCAGAAAATTTTGTATGTCAAAAGACAGCATAAACAAAGTAAAAAGGCAATCTACAGAATGGGAGAAAATATTTGCTTATATGCCTGATAAGAGACTAATATCCAGAATATATTGAGAACTGCTAAAAACTCAACAACACCAAACAACCCAATCAAAAATTGAAAAAGCGATTGAGTAGACATTTCTCTAAAGATACAACAAATAGCCAATAAGCGTATGAAAATATGTTTGCCAGGCCGGGTGCAGTGGCTCACGCCTGTAATCCCAGCACTTTGGGAGGCCAGGACGGGCGGATCACGAGGTCAGGAGATCGAGACCATCCTGGCTAACACAGTGAAACTCCATCTCTACTAAAAATACAAAAATTAGCCGGGCGCCTGTAGTCCCAGCTACTCGGGAGGCTGAGGCAGGAGAATGGCGTAAACCTGGGAGGCGGAGCTTGCAGTGAGCTGAGATCCGGCCACTGCACCCCAGCCTGGGCAACAGAGCGAGACTCGTCTCAAAAAAAAAAAAAGAAAGAAAATATGTTTGTCACTAATCATTAGGGAATAGCAAATTAAAACTACAATGAGATACCCATTTCATACTCATTTGGATGGCTGCTATAAAAAAAATTTGAAAATAGCAAGTGTTGGTGAGGATGTAAAGTAACTGAAATCCTTGTGCACTGTAACTGAAATCTTTGTGCATGTAAAATGATATAGCCCTCGTGGAAAACAACATGACAGTTCCTTAAAAAATTAAAAATAGAAATGTCGTATGATCCAGCAGTTCCACTTCTGAGAATATACCCAAGGTTAAAGCAGGGTCTGAAAGAGGTATTTGTATACCCACTGTCATAGCAGTGTTACAGCATGGAAACACCCCAGGTATCCATCAATGGATGAATGGATAAGCAAAATGTGATATGCACATAAAATGATCACATTTGCTAGTACAATACCGGTTAAGCCTCCTACGGTAAAAAGGAAAATAAAGCCTAGGGCTCAGAGTATTGCTGGAGATCACTTGATATTTCCTCCGTGTAGCGTAGCGAGTCAGCTAAATACTTTAACGCCAGTTGGAATTGCAATAATTATAGTGGCAGAAGAGCTCACACGTCTCTATATTGGATAAAATACATAATCTTTCTGGGCCTTGATTTCCTTTGTCTGTAAAGTGAGTGGGTTCAGAGTGGATTGTTATTTGCCCTTTGCTTCTTTTCTGTTTGTTTTTGAGACAGGGTCTTGCTCCGCGCTCAGGCTGGAGTGCAATGGTGCAATTTTGGCTCACTGCAGTCTCCTGGATTCAAGCAATTCTCCCTCCTCAGCCTCCTGAGTAGCTGGGATTACAGGCATGCACTCCCACATCTAGCTAAATTTTATATTTTTAGTAGAGACAGGGTTTATCATGTCAGCCAGGCTGGTCTTGAACTCCTCACCTCAAGTGATCCATCCACCTCAGCCTCTCAAAGCGCTGGGATTATAGGTGTAAGCCACTGCGCCTAGCCTTTTTGGTTCTTAATTATAACTTGTAAAAGCAATATATAAGAACAATTTTTGAAAAGAAATGGTCTCATATAGTAAAAAGCGAAAGGTTATAAGATGAAATTAGTAATTCAGCTACAGAGTTACATTATAGTTGTTCCAAGCTAGTTTCCTCTACTCAGATAATACGTTAAATGAGGAATTACCTTTTATTATTCTCTTGCTCTTCTTCCTCTGGTAATGGCTTCTGCTTTTTTCTGGTCTGTTCCTCCAATAGCCAACCTTTTCTCTTCAACCCCTTTTTATGTTCTGGGTTCAGGTTTACACTCTGAACAACAGCCTCAATTACATCTGTAACTGTATCAGGACTGAGGTGCAATGCTGCTCCTTCCTCGCCTCTGTTCAATTCTGGGTTGACAAATTGAGCAGCCTGGAATGCTTGCATTGATATGACAGCCTGAAGGGGACATTTCCGAGGTCGACCTGGCCTACGTTTCACAAAGTTATTCCCTGTCCTGGCCTGCCTTTGAAGTTTTTTGGCTTTTAAAATTTTATTGACGTGGTCTAGGTTTTTCTTTGTGGCCAAGATTTTGTTGTAATTGCACATTTTCCGAGCTTGGCGTTGCATAGCTTCCACTACACTTCTCTTGATATGATGGGGGGAACAGCTGCTTGTCAACTCTTCAGAGAGGAGTGAGATGCTATTATTGCAAGAGTCACTTGCAACTGCAGGCACTAAAAGGCTGTCTGGTTTTCCCAGGGTTCGGTCCTTGCTGTGGCTACGGCCTGGACTGGAAGAAGGTGGTGCAGAGGCAGTTGCAATCACAGCATCAATCCTTTTCTCCATGGGCTCTTGGTCCTCATTTTGTACCATCCGCTGCAGCAGACTATCCACAGAGTCATCCCCAGAAGCAACTAATCTTGGACTTCGAGAGGGAACTCCGTTTACTGAAAGACAATAAATCACACATAGGCAAAATTGGACACAGCTAGCTATTTAAATAAGTTTTTACACAGGTAAAAGGGAGTACTGCTCTATTTTCCATAGCAAGATTACACATCATAGGTAAATTGATGGTTTACTTTCCTGAAAAGGTTATTACAACAAGATAAAACAAAACTGGCCTATATTTCTCTAATAATATATAAATTAAAAAAGAACAACTCTCACTTTGAAGTAAGGAGTAGAAAGAAAAAACATTTAATTCTTCAAAATGAAGGTCAAAATAAAAAATAAATTAAAAAAATTAAGGTACAGTTAAGCTAAGGGACTTAAAAGTTAAATGTTGGATAAAGGCTGGGCATGGTGGCTCGTGTCTGTAATCCCAGTATTCTGGGAAGCCAAGGCAGGAGGAATTCCTGAGCTAAGGAATTCGAGATCAACCTAGGGAACATAGCAAGAAGCTGTCTCTGCAAACAATAGAAAAAAATTAGCCAGGCATGCTGGCTCACACCTATAATCCCAGCTATTTATGAGGCTAAGTTGAGAAGATTGCTTGAGCCTGGGAGATCGAGGCTGCAGTGAGTCACTGCACTCTAATCTGGATGACAGAGCAAGACTCTGTCTCAAAAAATACTAATAATTTAAAAATCAGTTCAAAATAAGTCACTTCCCATGCTGTCCAGTTTACTACTATTATTCATGGGTCATACTTCTCCAAAGTTAATTAATGGATTTCTTATCTATATGACTTCTAAATGTGATAACTATACTAGATAATCCTTTATTAGCCTCAGGCATTCTAGATCCCAATATCATCAGACTATGAACTTTTTCTCAAATTACCAATAACTTTCTTCAAATAATATCCAATAGCCTTGTCTAAATTTTTAAGACATTTTTTTAAATTTTATTTTATCATCAACTCTGGCCTATAGACCCTTGTCTCAATTTGATATTTAAACATTTTCAGGCCAGGAATGGTGGCTTACACCTGTACTCTCAGCATTTTGGGAGGCTGAAGTGGAAGGATCACTTGAAGCCAGGAGTTCGAGACTAGCCTGGGCAACGTACTGAGACCCTGTCTCAACCAAAAATAAAAATCAGCCCAGTGTGGTTTCCTGCACCCACAGTCCTATCTACTCAGGAGGCTGAAGCAGGTGGATTGCTTGAGCCAAGGAGTTTGAGGCTGCAGTGAGCTATGATCACGCCACTGCATTCTAGCCTGGATGACAGAGCAAGACCCTGTCTCTAGAAAAATAATAAAATTTTAAAAAAGTAAAAAATTTCAGACTCTCAGCTATATTTGATATCACAATTCTTTAAAATCCTGCCTATACTATTTCTATAATATACTTTGATTAACTTTCAATTACTTGCAACTCCATTAAATTTAACTGTGGAGGTCCTCAATACAGAGTACTTGTTATTTACCTTTTATACTTACTTTCCCACTGGGAACATGTTTATTCTCATAGTCTCAATTATCATCAGTATGTAAGTGACTTCTAAATATTCATACCAATCTTCAGTTTTATCTGAAAATTACCAAAACAAAAAATGACCCCTTCCTTTTCTCCAATCTTTAAATGCTACAGCTTTTAAAAACTCTCCAGTCTATGCTTTTTTCCTATCTCACTCTCTATTCTCTCTTTAGCAATTCTTTTAACTATCATCTATATTCTGATGACCACTGAGTTTCTATTTTCTGAATAGACCTTTCTTCTGTCTACTTTTGCATGTTTCACAGGTTTCTCAAACTCATATTCACATCTCATTTCATTTTCGCTCCTTTCAACCTTGCTCCTCCCTCCAGATTCCCAACATCAGTTAATGATACCATAAAGCTAACTATTCAACGTTATATATACTGACCATCAATCATGTGGCAGGACGTTGGTTATCCAAGCTCCGGCCACATCATTTATTCTTGGTCCTTCACCCTTCCCACAAATCATAAAATTCTGCCTTCTGTTAGTTTAAACTCTTAAACCTGTCCACTTTCCTTTCTTCTACTGCAGCCACCGAGACTAAGGTAATGTTATCTACCTGCCGTGAAGCGATAGCGTAATTCCTTGTGGGGCTAAGTATGTCCATTAATCACTTGATGCTTTCCCTATCAAGTTGTAGTCTAGTCCCTCTCTGCTGCCACTGAAGACTTGCCTTAGCAAACAAATTCAGTGGAAGAATGTGATGATTTCCAATGTTAGGTTAGAAAAGGTCTCTCTCTCTCTCTGCCCCCACCCCGGCCTCGCCACAAGCCCTTGGATTCAAACTTCCAAACCCTAAGGAAGCCCAAGCAATGAGTTGGCACACTGGCCAAAAGATCCTGCTGAGGTCATAGCCAACAACCAGTATCAACCACTAGATATTGGAATAAAGAATCCTTTTTTTTTTTTGAGACGGAGTCTCGCTCTGTCGCCCAGGCTGGAGTGCAGGGCACAAACTCAGCTCACCTCCTGCCTCAGCCTCCCGAGTAGCTGGGACTACAGGCATCCACCATCACGCCCTGCTAACTTTTTTTTGTATTTTTTAGTAGAGATGGGGTTTCACTGTGTTTGCCAGGATGGTCTCCATCTCCTGACCTCATGATCCGCCCGCTTCGGCCTCTGAAAGTGCTGGGATTACAGGCATAAGTCACTGCGCCCGGCCTGTTTTTTGAGACAGGGTCTCACTATGTTAACCAGGTTGGAGCCTAGTGGCACAATCTCAGCTCACTGCAACCACCACCTCCCAGGCTCAAGCGAACCTCCCACCTCAGCCTCCCGGGTAGCTGGGACTACAGGCATGCACCACCATGCCTGGCTACTTTTTTGTATTTTTTGTAGACATGGAGTTTTGCCATGTTGCCTAGTCTGGTCTCAAACTCCTGAGCTCAAATGATCCAACCACCTCAGCTTCCCAAAGTGTTGGGATTACAGTTAGTGTTGGAATTACAGCCACTTGCCTGGCAAAATAAGGAATTATTTGAGATGACTTTAGCTCACCACCATGCAGTTACAACCAAAGGAAGGCAATCCTGAGAACCTGGGAGATGATAGCTGATTATTGTTTCATGCCAGTAAGTTCAAGGTGCTTTGTTAGGCAGCAACAGACAACTGAAACATTGTTCTTCCTGCTGCTATTTTCATCATCCTCCAACTCATTCTTTAGATAGCAGCCTGAGTGATCTTTAAAAAAAACACAAAGGCCCGGCAAGGTGGCTCACGCCTGTAATCCCAGCACTTTGGGAGGCTGAGGTGGGTGGATCAGGTCAGGAGTTTGAAACCAGCCTGGCCAACATGGTGAAGCTCCGTCTCTACTAAAAATACAAAAATTAGCCAGGTTTGGTGGCAGGCGCCTGTAATCCCAGCTACTTGTGAGGCTGAGGCAGGAGAATTGCTTGAACCTGGGAGGCAGAGGTTGCAGTGAGCCGAGATCATGCTATTGCACTCCAGACTGGGCGACAAGAGCAAGACTCCATCTAAAAACAAAAAACAAAAAACCCCACAAATTTTATCAGGTTTCAGCTTATGCTTACAACTCTTAAAAAGGCTCTTACCACATAAAACTACTTGAAAATTATTATTACCTTTTCTTCCAGCCTCAATCTCATTACCTTAGACCTTTAATTCTAGTAATAATAAACTTCAGTTTCTTAAAGTCATCATGCTTTTTCTTGATTCAAGGCCTTTGAGTGTGCCTTTCTCTCTACCTGGAACAATCTTTCTCCACAAATTCATCTGCTTAATGACTATTCATTTTTTAGTTTACAGAGAGGACATAATTTCCTGAAAGATTATTTACCTGACCAGGAAGCATCCTCCTCATTCTTAATTTAGGTCCCCTATTAAGAATTATCATAATACTTTTTCCTTTCCTAACACTAATCACACTTCAAATTAGTGGTTTAATGTATGTAACTCTCAAACAATGTTTGGTCCACTAATGTGACTGTATTCATCAAAATCACTTTTTATCTCCAATGACCAGGACATAATTAATCAACAGAATGAATCCTGGGATCAAAATCTTGGAATTATTTTTATCTCCTCTATCCCTTCATCAACTACTCAGAGCTACCAATGCATTTAATCCATGAATATTAGTTTAAAAGAGAATCCTAAAATGGGTACACACTTTTGAAGCCTCCTTCCTGAGCCATTTACTTAGAGCTATTAATACCTCACACTTCATTTTTGAATTGTTCCTATCTTCACAAATTCTGGCCTGCCAATTTATGTTTCTTGGTAGTCTAGGACATGATGCTGCACACTATATTTTAGATGTAACTTATTTTCAAAATTAACTTCATTGTGGTAAAGTACCACATAATGTTCAATGCATGTTTTTTATACATACATTTTGAGTTTTGAAAATTTACCATGCAGCCATCATGATAACCAATATATAGAACAGTTCTGTCACCCTAAAAAGTTATTGTGTGTCCTTTCCAAGAAAATAAATTGCCTGTCATCCACAGCCTCAGAGAAGAAACAACTGATCTGCTTCCTATTATACATTAAGTTTGCTCTTCTAGAAGTTCATATAAATGGAAAGATAGAATATGCATTTTATTGTACAGCTTCATTCACACAGCATAAATCTGAGAATCATTCACATTGCCGCATTTCTTTTACTGTTCCTTTTACTATTCACATATTTCTTTTACAACTGAATTAAATGAATATACCATAATTTCTTTACACATTCACCTGGAAATCTGCATTGTTTCCAGTTTTTGTGTGCACATGACATTTTGTTTAAACATATTTTCATTTCTCTTGGGTCAATACCTAAGACTAGAATTACTAAATCTTTTTTTTTTTTGAGATGGAGTCTCGCTCTGTCACTCAGGCTGGAGTGCAGTGGCGTGATCTTGGCTCACTGCAACCTCTGCCTCCCGGGTTCAAGTGATTATCCTGCCTCAGCCTCCTGAGTAGCTGGGACTACAGGCACCTGCCACCATGCCTGGCTAATTTTTGTATTTTTAGTAGAGACAGGATTTCACCATGTTGGCCAGGCTGGTCTCGAATTCCTGACCTCAAATGATCCGCCTGCCTTGGCCTCCCAAAGTCCTGGGATTACAGGTGCGAGCCACTGTACCTGCCTAGAATTACTAAATCAAGTAAATGTATGTTTAAGAAATTTTTCCAAAGTGATTGTTCTATTTTATCGTCCCATCATCAATGACTGAGTTAAAGATCCTATACATCCTGGCTGGGCGCGGTGGCTCAAGCCTGTAATCCCAGCACTTTGGGAGGCCGAGACGGGCGGATCACGAGGTCGGGAGATCGTAGACCATCCTGGCTAACACAGTGAAACCCCGTCTCTACTAAAAAATGCAAAAAACTAACTGGGCGAGATGGCGGGTGCCTGTAGTCCCAGCTACTAAGGAGGCTGAGGCAGGAGAATGGCATGAACCCGGGAGGCAGAGCTTGCAGTGAGCCGAGATCCGGCCACTGCACTCCAGCCTGGGTGACACAGCGAGACTCCGTCTCAAAAAAAAAAAAAAAAGATCCTATACATCCTTACCAAGACTTGGTATTATCCAGTCTTTTAAATTTTAATCATTCTAGTGGGCATGTTCTCATTTATAAATTTAATCTGGATCTCCCTGATGTTGAGCATATTTCCATGAGCTTATTGGCAATTCATATGCATTCTTTTGAGAAAATTCTATTCAGATATTTTGCCGATTATTTTTATTGGGTTCTTTCACTTTGTGGCTTACATTTTCATTTTCTTAAATAATATTTTCTGTTTGTTTGTTTTCTGAAACGGAGTCTCGCTCTGTCACTCAGGTGGAGCACAGTGGTGTAATCTTGGCTCACTGCAACCTCCGCCTCTCGGGGTTCACAGGATTCCTGTGCCTCAACCTCCTGAGGAGCTGAGATTACAGGTGCCTGCCACCATGCCTGGCTAATTTTTGTATTTTTAACAGAGATGGGGTTTCACCATGTTGGCCAGGGTGGTTTTGAACTCCTGACCTGACCTCAAGTGATCCACCTGCCTCAGCCTTCTGAAGTGCTGGGATGACAGACAGGAGCCATCACAACCAGCCTTATTTGTTTGTTCTTTAAAGGGACAGAGTCTGGCTCTGTTGACCAAGCTGGAGTGCAACAGCAGAATCACAGCTCACTGCAGCATCAACCTCCTAGGCTCAAGGGATTCTCACACGTCAGCCTCCCAACGTAGCTACGTAGCTGGGACTACAAGCATGAGACAGGACACCTGGATAATTTTTCTACTTTTTTTTTTTTTTTTTTTTTAGAGACAGGGTCTCACTATGTTGCCCAGGCTGGTTTCCAACTCCTGGGCTCAAGTGATTATCTGGAGACATCCTCCCTAAGTGTTTTTTTTTTTTTCATAGAGACAGAGTATTGCTTCAATGATCCTTTGGCCTCAGCCTCCCAAAGTGTTGAGATTACAGGCATGAGCCACCCGGCGTAAGTCTAGCCTTAAATAATGTTTTTTGAAGAACAAAATTCTTAAAGTTTGATAAAGTCAAATTTTTTTAAATGGTCCTTGCTTTCTATACTATTTAAGAAATCTTTGACCACCCCTCAAGGTCTTAAAGATTTTTTCCTATTCTTCTAAAAGTTTTATTATTTCCAAAATTTCATAGGGGTGTATGATCTTTTTTCATTTAAATTTTTCATGTGGTATGAAACAAGGTCAGTGATCTTTTTATTCCATAAGGATATCCAGTAGTTACGGCACCATTTGTTGAAAAGACTATCCCTGTCCCATTGAAATAGTCACATTTGTCAAAAATCAACTGAAAGTTAAGGGAGTTTCACTCTTGTTGCCCAGGCTGGAGTGCAATGGCATTACTGCTACTCACTGCAACCTCCACCTCCCGGGTTCAAGCAATTCTCCTGCTTCAGCCTCCCGAGTAGTTGGGATTACACACATTCATGCTCGGATAATTTTGTATTTTTACTAGAGACAGGGTTTCGTCATGTTGACCAGGCTGGTTTTGAACTCCTGACCTCAGGTTATCTGCCCATTTCGGCATCCCAAAGTGCTGAGATTACAGGCGTGAGCCACTACACCCAGTCTAAATTTCATTTTTTAATAACTTAAAAAAAATAAGAGATGGGTTGTCTATGTTGCCCAGGCTGGTCTTTAACTTCTGGGCTCAAGTGATCCTCCTGCGGTGGCCTCCCAAAGTGCTGCAATTATAAGTGTGAACCACCACACCTGGCCTCTATATAAATTTTAGAATCAGTCTGCCAGTTTATATTAAAATCCTGTTGCAACTGCATTGAGTCCACTGACTATAGAGTGATCTGGAGAAAGGTGACATCTCAACAATAATGAGTCTTTCAAAAATGTCTCTGACATATCTCTCCTATTCTTCAATTTTTCTCAAAAAGACTTTGTATTTTTTTAGTTTTTTTGTGATTTAATTTTAATTTAAATTTGTGTGAGTACATAGATGTGTATGTGTGTGCGTGTATTTTTTTTTTTTCTTTTTTTTCCCCCCCTAAGGGACAGGGTCTCACTATGTTACCCACACTGGTCTGAATCTCCTGGCCCCAAATGATCTTCCTGCCTCAGTACTCCATGTTGCCAGGACTACAGGTATGAGCCACTGGGCCTACACTGTACTTTTTTTTTTTTTTTTTTTTGTATTTTTACCAGAGACAGGGTTTCACCGTTTGGCCAGGCTGGTCTCGAACTCCTGACCTAAAATGATCCGTCTGCCTCGGCCTCCCAAACTGCTGGGATTACTGTGAGCCACTGTACTTTTTATTATACAGATCCCATACATGTTTTTCTAAATTTATCATTAAGACTTTAATGGCTTTTAATACAACTGTAAATAGTATTATTTATATTTCAATTAATTAATTTTTTTTTTGAGACAAGGTCTTGCTTTCACCCAGGCTGGAGTGCAGTGGCATGATCTCGGTTCACTGCAACCTCCACCTCCTGGGTTCAAGCAATTCTCATGTCTCAGCCTCTCAAGTAGCTGAGACTACAAGTGTGCGCCACCATGCCCGGCTAATTTTGTAATTTTATAGAGATGGGGTTAAAATAAAAAATAAAAAAGAACAATAAAAAAAAAGAGATGGGGTTTTGCCGTGTCGCCTAGACTGGTTTGGAACTTCTGGGCTCAAGCGATCCACACACTTCTGTCTCCCAAAGTGTTAGTATTACAGGTGTGAGCCACCACACCTGGCTACATTTCAGTTTCTAATTGTTCACTGTATATAGAAATACAATGATTTTTATATGCTGAGCTTAAACACACAGAAATTGTATTGTTAAACTCATTTATTAAGTTCCAGCAACTTTTAAACAAATTCCTTGGGAATTTTCTGCAAGTCGTATTATCTCCAAGTAAGATATTAAGACTTCCCTACAATGCTGAAAAGAAGTAGTGGACATCTATAACTTTTCCCCAATCTTAGGGAGGAAGCATTCAGTCTTTCACCATTAAGTATTAGGTGAGCTGTAGGTTTTTCTGCAAACACCCTGTAATAGGTTGAGCAAATTCTATTCTAGTTTCTAAGAGCTTTTTTTAAAAATCATGAATAGATGTCAAATTTTGTCAAATATGTTCCCTTAATCTACGTAGACAACTAGGTGATTTTCTCATGTACTGTTTTCTTAAAAAATATTAATTTATTAATTGATTTATTTGAGACTGGGTTATGAGACTGGCTAATTTTTGTATTTTTGGTAAAGACAGGGTTTCACCGTGTTGCCAAGGCTGGTCTCGAACTCCTGGGCTCAGGCAATTCGCCTGCCTCAGACTCCCAAAGTGATAGGATTACAGGAGTGAGCCACCACGCTCAACCTGGTTACTGCCTGTCTTTTGGGTATAAGCCATTTTACCTGGGGTGAGATGGTATCTCATTGCAGTTTTGATTTGCATTCCTCTGATAATCAATGATGTTGAGTACCTTTGCCTGTTGCCATTTGTAGCATCTTCTTTTAAGAAATACCTCTTCAGTTTTTCGCCCATTTTTCAAACGGATTATTAGACTTTTACCTATAGAGTGGTTTGAATTTATATATTCTGGTTATGAATACTTTGTTAGATGCGTAGTTTGCAAATATTTTCTCCCATTCTGTGGGTTGTCTCTTCAGTTTATTGATTGTATACTTTGCTGTGCAGAAGCTTTACTTGATTTAATCATATTTATCCATATTTGTTTGGCTGCCTGTGCCTGTGGGGTATTGCTCATAAATTTTTGTCCAGACCAATATCCGGGAGAATTTTCCCAACGTTCTCTTACAGTAGTTTCATACTTTTGAGATCTTAGATTTAAGCCTTTCATCCATTTTAATTTCAGTTTTTGTATGTGCTGAGAGACAGGGGTCTAGTTTTTCTTTTGCATATGAACATCAAGTATTCTCAGCACTATTTATTGAAGAGATTTTATGCTCTTGGGACCTTTGTCAAAAATAAGTTCACTGTAGGTGTGTGGATTTGTTTCTGGGCTCGCTCTCTTGTTCCACTGGTCTATGTGTCTATTTTTATGCTAGTACCATACTGTTTTGGTTATCATAGCTCTGTAGTATAACTGAAGTCAGGTAAAGTGATTTCTCCCTTTCAGCTTAGAAATAACGTTGGCTATTCTGGGCTAATTTTATTTTCTTTTGTTTTGTTGCTGTTGTTGTTATTGTTTTGAGATGGGTCTTGCCAAGGTGCTCAGACTGGCCTCAAACTCCTTGGCTTAAGCAGTCCTTTCCCTGCCTCAGTCACCCAAGTAGCTAAGACTTCAGGCATAGGGGTGCCACACCACCCAACTTTCACTTTCTTCTTTTTTGAGACGGAGACTTGCTCTGTCGCCCAGGCTGGGGTGCAATGGTGTGATCTCAGCTCACTGCAACCTCTGCCTCCCAGTCCAAGCAATTCTCCTGCCTCAGACTCCGAAGTAGCTGGGATTACAGGTGCGCATGACCATGCCCAGTTAATTTTTGTATTTTTTTAGTAGACACGGGGGTTCACCATGTTGGTGAGTCTGGTCTCGAACTCCTGACCTTGTGATCTGCCCGCCTTGGCCATTGAAAGTGCTGGGATTACAGGCGTGAGCAACTGCGTCCAGCCCACTTTCTTCTTTCTAATGCGGGTTTTACTTGCTCTTCTTTTTCCAGCTTCTTAAAGGTGAGAACTTGGGCCACTGACTTAGATAGATCTTTGGTGTTTAATAATCTCAGCTATAAATATTCTTAGATTATCCCACAAATTTCTATGTGTTTTCATTTTTATTCATTTCAAAGTATTTTCTAATTTGATTTTTGGGAATTCATCTTTTACTTATGAATTATTTAGAAGTGCATTATTTAATTTCCACATACTTAGAGAATTTCGTAACTTGTGTTACTGAATTCTAATTTAATTCTATTGTAGTCTGAAAATATATTCTGCATGAGTTTAATCTTTTAAAACGTATCAAGACATTTGATTACCCAGAATAGGATGGTATCCTGGTATAATTCCACATGCACTTCAAAAGAATATGAGGAAAATGTGTTTTTTTTTTTTTTTTTTGGATACAGAGTCTTGCTCTGTCGCCCAGGCTGGAGTGCAGTGGTGCAATCTTGGCTTACTGAAAGTTCTAAGTTCTGCCTCCCGGGTTCACATCATTCTCCTGCCTCAGCCTTCTGAGTAGCTGAGACTACAGGCAGCCGCCACCACGCCCCGGCTAAAATTTGTTCTTTATGAGACTCTATCCCATGTATATTAGCCCTCTTGATATTGTACCAGAGGTCACTAAAGTTTCATTCATTTTTTTTTTTTTTTTTTTTTGAGACGAAGTCTTGCTCTGTCGCTCAGGCAGGAGTGCAGCGGCCAGATCTTAGCTCACTGCAAGCTCCGCCTCCCGGGTTTACGCCATTCTCCTGCCTCAGCCTCCTGAGTAGCTGGGATTACAGGCGCCCGCCACCTCGCCCAGCTAGTTTTTTGTATTTTTTAGTAGAGACGGGGTTTCACCGGGTTAGCCAGGATGGTCTCGATCTCCTGACCTCATGATCCGCCCGTCTCAGCCTCCCAAAGTGCTGGGATTACAGGCTTGAGCCACCACGCCCGGCCCTCATTCATTTTTTTAGTCAATTTTTTATTCCACTCTGTACTTCATTTTGGATAACTTTTATTTGTATTTCTCCAAGTCTAGTAATCTTTTCTTCCGTAGGATATAATCTGCTGTTACATCATTTAGTGAAATTTTCATTTCAGATATTGCATTTTTCATCTATAGAAGTTGCATTTGATTTTTTTTAAAGAGATGAAGTCTCCTTATGTTGTCCAGGTTGCAGAAAAGTGGCTGTTCACAGGTGCAGTTATATTACACTACATCCTTGAACTCCTAGCCTCAAACTATCCTCTCTCCTCAGCTTCCAGAGTAACTGGGACTACACGCACATGCCACCATGCCTGGCGTATTTTTTAATATCTTTCGTTTCTATCCTTCCTATGTTCACATTTTCCTTTAAATTATCAAAAATAGCTCATTTAGTATCAATTATACCCCATGTTGTTGCTGTGGCAGTTTCCACTGATTTTTCTTCTGCTGAGTCATATTTTCTTGCTTCTTGGCAAGCCTATTAATTTTTTACAGGATGCTAGATAGTTTAATGTTACATTGTTTGGATTTTGTTGTCTTCCTTTAAAAAATGTTGAAGTCAAAAAAACTGGAACATTCGTACACTGTTGATGGGAATGTAAAATGGTACACTATTGTGGAAAACAGTAGGGCAATCCATCAAAAAATTAAGAATAGAATTACCATATAATCCAGGAATTCCACCTGTGGGTATATACCAAAAAGAACTGAAAGCAGGGTCTGGAAGAGGTATCTGTTCACCAGTGCTCATAGCAGTATTATTCACAAATGGCCAAAAGTTGGTAGCAACCCAAGCAACCATTTATAAACCAACAACAATAAACAAAATGTGGTAAAAGATACAAAGGAATATTATTCAGCCTTAAAAGGGAAGGCAATTCTGACACATGCTAAAAAATGGATAAACCCTGGCTGGGCACGGTGGCTCACGCCTGTAATCCCAGCACTTTGGGAGGCCAAGGCGGGTGGATCACCTTAGGTCAGGAGTTCGAGACCAGCATGACAAACATGGAGAAACCCAGTCTCTACTGAAAATACAAAATTAGCTGGGTGTGGTGGTGCATGCCTGTAATCCCAGCTACTCAGGAGGCTAAGGCAGGAGAATCCCATGAACCCAGGAGGTGGAGGTTGCAGTGAGCTGAGATCTCTCCATTGCACTGCAGTCTGGGCAACAAGAGTGAAACTCCATCTCAAAAATAAATAAATAAATAAACCCTGAGGACCTTATGCTAAGTTAAGCAAGCCAGTCATAAAAACACAAACACCGTGGCCGGGCGCGGTGGCTCAAGCCTGTAATCCCAGCATTTTGGGAGGCTGAGACGGGCGGATCACGAGGTCAGGAGATCGAGACCATCCTGGCTAACACGGTGAAACCCCGTCTCTACTAAAAAATACAAAAAACTAGTCGGGCGAGGTGGCGGGCGCCTGTAGTCCTAGCTACTCGGGAGGCTGAGGCAGGAGAATGGCGTAAACCCGGGGGGCGGAGCTTGCAGTGAGCTGAGATCCGGCCCCTGCACTCCAGCCGGGGCGACAGAGCGAGACTCCGTCTCAAAAAAAAAAAAAAAAAAAAAAAAAAACACCGTATGGTTCCACTTTAGTGGGTGTTCGCCAGAGACTGAAAGGACAGGGGAATATGAAGTTCTTATTTAATGGATATAGAGTTTCTGTTTTGCAAGATGAAAAAATTACGGAGATTGGTTGCACAATAATGTAAATGTACTTAACACTAGTGAACTAACTGTACACTTAGAAATGGGGAGTCTAGGCCAGGCGTGGTGGCTCATGCCTGTAATCCCAGCGCTTTGGGAGGCCAAAGCTGGCAGATCACCTGAGGTCAGGAGTTCCAGACCAGCCTGGCCAGCATGGCAAAGCCCTGTCCCTACTAAAAATACAAAAATTAGCTGGCATGGTGGCGGAAACCTGTAATCCCAGTTACTTGGAGGCTGAGGCAGGAGAATCACTTGAACTTGGGGGACAGAGGTTGCAGTGAAACGAGATCATGCCACTGTACTCCAGCCTGGGAAATAGGAGCAAGACTGTCTGGAAAAAAAAAAAAAAAGAAATGGGGAGTCTAGCTGTGTCTCCTAGGCTGGAGTGCACTGGCGTGATAGCTCACTGCAGCCTCCGCCTCCCAAGTTCATGTGATTCTCCTGCCTCAGACTCCTGAGTAGCTGGGACTACAGGCATGTGTCACCATGGCTGGTTAATTTTTATATTTTTAGTAGAGATATGGTTTCACCGTGTTGGCCAGACTGGTCTTGAACTCCTGACCTCACAAGATCTGCCCGCCTCGGCCTCCCAAAGTGCTGGAATTACAGACGTGAGCCACCGCACATGGCTTTAGAAATGGTTAAGACAGTAAATTTTTTTTGGGGGGGGACAGAATCTCACTCTGTCACCCAGACTAGAATGCAGTGGCGTGATCTTGGCTCACTGCAACCTCCACCTCCTGGGTTCAAGTGATTCTCATGCTTCAACCTCCTGAGTAGCGGGGATTACAAGCGCCCACCATCATGCCTGGCTAATTTTTGTACTTTTAGTAAAGACAGGGTTTTGCCATGTTGGCCAGGCTGGTCTTGAACTCCTGACCTCAGGTGATCTGCCCGCCTCGGCCGCCCAAAGCGCTGGGATTACAGGTGTGACCAACCGCCGGGCGCGGTGGCTCAAGCCTGTAATCCCAGCACTTTGGGAGGCCGAGACGGGCGGATCACGAGGTCAGGAGATCAAGACCATCCTGGCTAACCCGGTGAAACCCCGTCTCTACTAAAAAATACAAAAAACTAGCCGGGCAAGGTGGCGGGCGCCTGTAGTCCCAGCTAC
>NW_016804391.1:884625-907241 GCF_001698545.2 Rhinopithecus bieti
AAAAAAAAGAAGTTACTATTACTCAAAAACTAATTCAGTGATAAAAATTTCCTATCCATTTACTCTAATTCCCACTAGTCTGCAAGATAAATAGAAGGAGCCTCATGTTACAGACAAGAAAGCAATGGGTTTAATGGTTTGCGTAACTTCTGTAAGGTTACACAATATTGCTAAATATGAATCAACTACATCTAAGTCAAAGTACATAGTTTTCCTATTACATCAAAATGCCTTCTCCTCTTCTCCCACTTACCTCTTTAGTCATGGCATATATATGATGTCTGTTAAGCCTCAATACAAAGTTTATGGAAGCATTTTCTGATTAACTTTCCATCATTTCAGCATTCAGTTATGTGTAGAATAATACTATACAGGCCAGGAGTGGCAGCTCACGCCTGTAATCCCAGCACTTTCGGAGGCCGAGGTGGGCAGATCACTTGAGGTCAGGAGTTAGAGACCAGCCTGGCCAACATGGTGAAAACCCATCTCTACTAAAACTACAAAAATTAGGCAGGCATGTGGTGGCATGTCCCTTTAATCCCAGCTACAAAAGAGGCTGAGGCAGGAGAATCGCATGAACTCAGGAGGTGGAGGTTGCAGTGAGCTGAGATCACGACACTGCACTCCAGCCTGGGTGACAAGAGCGAGACTCTGTCAAAAAAATAAAAATGAAAAATAAATAAATTTCTGTAAAATCACTAGCATATTTTATTGTTGCTCTCAAGATAAACTGATCTTAACATAAGTTCCTTGGTATTAGGGAATGTCTCTTACAGTCTTTTGGCTTAATATAGTAGTTGAATTTGGTAGCCTGAATATAGTAGTTGCTCAATAATAAAATTATAAAAGAACTACCTCTCTCATCAATGTAACAGTATTTGTAAACCAGCTATAAAAAGATGAAATGATTCTGTGAAACACTATTGAAGGGCTTTACATTCTCTAGAATGTGAAAATTACCATGGATTTGGGTCCTAATTATAAAAATCTTCAGTTACGTCAAATACCTGAGAAATGAGCAGACAGACATAAATATCTTAAAAGCTACAAATACTAAAAAAAGACCTAAGAGAGATATAAACTTTAACAGAGTACTTGCAAATACTCATTTCAGAAATGAAAAGCTATCCTCATATTACGTCCTAAAGACCTAATAAGATAATAAAAACCTCCAGAAAAGGCTTAGATTTTACTCATCAATAATAATTTTGTTACTATGGGCTCCTGATATGCATAATAACAACTACAGCTTTCAGTAAAATCATATACTGTTAGTATATTACCGCTTTGGATTTATCTCAAAAACAGGGAATTCAGTTCAAGGATGGGCCTTGAGGCATCTTATCCAAAATGCAAATTGCTTTTTGTTTCTACAGTTATTTACATACCTCGGTTTACTAAACAGATGGTTTCTGGAGGTATGGTGTTCCTTTGACTATACCTAGAAGGTTAGGACATGATTCTGGTTTACTTCTTTGCCTTTAAAAACTGCAAAATAAAGGCAGTCATTCCCTGTGTTGCTACAATATATGAGAACGCTAGGTCAACCAAAATTGTGAATATAGTGATTTTGAAAGCTCAGGTTTATATTTAATGGCGATTCTCCACAGTATTTGCATTTGGTTCTGCAATGCAACTGGGAAGACTACCAACCTATGACAAATTTTATTTTAACTTTTTTCTGGGTCTGACAAGCAATATAAATCTGTAGGAGAGGCAGAGAATGAGTAAGAGCTTGTGGTCAGGAACTCCTTCGTTTTCTTGCTCCTTTCAAAGCCAAAACTAAAACAAGAAACTATCCTTTTCTGTGATAGGTTTATTTTTTATTTTCCCGTACACTGTTAAGTGTCACCTTTTGGGGGTTCCAACTTTATGCATGGAAGTCTGATGTGGTCTTCTGTTCTACTAGAGTCCTAGGCTCTGTCTTTTGTCTCTTGCAGCTGGATATGATCCAATTACCAGACTCCCAGCCACCAGGGATCAAGCAGATGTCAAGCAGCTCTAACGCTCTTTATCTCTGTTGAATTGAACTTTCTGAAGTTTCTGGTTTCCTATTTAGTTACTTCAAAGTTCAGTCATCCTGTAAGAAATGTTGTCCATGCATTTTTAGGTTTTAGATAACAAGGTGTTTGCTCTGCACACCTAATCTACCACATTGCTGGAAATAAAGAGCTCTAATTTATTTCAATGCTACCTGAATTTTAAGTTTCCTTTCCCTCTTTCAAGCTCCAAACTTTCACATTCTCAGACTATTTTTTCTTATCTTCTCAATCATTTGACACTTTCTGATCGAACGCTTTTTGACCACTTTGTGACATCTAATGTTGACTAATCTGTTCCACTCTGAAGTCTTGTTCAGGCTTCTGTGACATATACGGTTTGATGTTTCATATTTAAGTCTCCTTCGCGAAACATCTTTTCTTCCACTTCCCTCTGAAATGCTCAAGTTTCTTAGGTCTCCGTCCCCGTCACCTCACTTAACACGTTCTCCCTGGGTGATCTCTTTCACTGCCAAATTCAAGTTCATATATATACTGGTAGATATCTACACCACAGATGTCTCTCTCTCAGTATAAACCACTGCTTCTAACAGTCTATTCAATATCTCTACCTAAATAGGCTAAAGACAGTCCACATTTAATATATTCAAATCTGAAGCCATTATCTACTCTGCCTGCATGCATCTGCCACACTCCATTCTTCATATTGTAACGTTGTAGCATTTTTTAAACATACACATATGATAGACTATCTTATTACTTATAAATATTTGCTATCCAGCCCCTACTGCCAAAAGGATTATACTTTCTGGTCCCATTGACACAAGACTTAACCACATGACTTGCTTTGGCACTGAAACTGAGAAGTAACATTTAATGCAGAAATTTTAACAGTTAGTGCTTTACTATTGCCCTTTCCCCTTTACCAGAAGACAAGCAACATTCCAGGTACAGGTTCTCTGTTAGTCAGGGTCCTAGAGGGAAGGCAACATGGAGTGGACTCTTGATGGTCACACAGCATGAACAAAAAATAAGCCTTCGTTGTTTTAAGCCACTGAGATTTGGGGATCATTTTTTTAACACTGTAAGACCTATCCTATTCTTACTGATAGAGCATATCAAATAATTTATCTTCCTCGTTAGAAATTGTTCAGTAGTTCCCAATTGCATATACAATGAAGTTCCAACTCCTCTGAACGAAAAAAAAAATACCATATGTGATATAGTCCCCATTATTACTTTTACAATCTCCTTTTCCAACCACCATCATCACCACTTATGTACATTAGTCATATCCAACAATGGGTTATTCTTCAAAAACACTATGCTATTTCACGGTTTTCTAACTTTCTTCGAAAGTGCTGTTGTTACTGTGCTAAATACATTATTACCCTTTACGTTGTCCCACTTGCCTACTTAAGTAAATTCAATATATAGTAGTGCATGTGTGACTTATTCAGTGATACCTTCTTTAGTCATTTCAAGTGGTTAGTGCTTGAATTTCTCTGTGTCATAGCATTTTGTACACTGCTCTGTTACAGAATTTAATACATTGCTTTATATGTCTGAATTATTGAGGGCAGTAACTTAATCTTATACGTGTTTGTATTTCCAGGGCTCACTACTCACAGCAACCCTCAATAGAAATCTAATTCAATGAACAGAATAGTCTCATTGCAAAAGAAACATTGTGAATTTAGATATTCTTTCTTTTGTTTACAAAAGTAAAATATTTTGGTGATTTTCAACACTGATATGTCCCTTATCAAAATCTCATTCACTTGTTTAGGGGTTGATGAACTTTTTTTGTAAAAGGTCAGAGAGTAAACATTTTAGGCTTTTGAGGACATATATAATGCCTGCCTCATATTATTCTTCATCTTTTCCCCATAAGCCTTTAAAAACCTAAAAATAATTCTTAGCTTGAGGGCTACACAAAAACAGGCCTTGGACTGCATTTGGCCCATAGGCTGTGATGTTTCCTTACCCTGGTCTAGGTAAACATAAGAGAAATTAAGTCATTTCTTGTTAGACTGTAAAAGTCTTTCCATGGCAGTATAAAAACAAAGCACCAAGAGAGACACAACTGTCACTGCTGCCAAGAGGAAAACTGGACTAACAAAGAGCTTCTAAAGATAATCATCAACTAAATTCAACAAATACCATACTGATACAATTTGAAAGGCCTTCTACTTCTTCAAAGACCTAGAGATAGAAAGGGAGGAGATAATGTCACTTCCTTGTTTAAGTTTCCACAACTTCCAACTTTGTTTAAGACTCTACATCACTAGTTCTCTACTACGTTTCCAGCCTCATATTAAAAAACCATCTTTGGCTGGATGCGGTGGCTCATGCCTGTAATCCCAGCACTTTGGGAGGCCGAGGCAGACAGATCACCTGAGGTCAGGAGTTCGAGACCAGCCTGGCCAACATGGCGAATTTTAGTCTCTACTAAAAATACAAAAAAATTCGCCGGGCATGATGGTGGGCACCTGTAATCCCAGCTGCTCAGGAGGCTGAGGCAAGAGAATCACTTGAACTCAGGAGTCAGTGGTTGCAGTGAGCCGAGATTGCACCACTGTACTCCAGCCTGGGCGACAGAAGGGGACTCATCTCAAAACCAACCAACCAACCTTTAGTCTGACCACACTGGCTTTTCGATTTATTTTTCTGAACACTCTAAATTCTCTTTAATGTATTCCTCACTATCTGGAATTAATCTATCACTCTCCATCTCTCCTAGTAAAATTAATAAATTAAAAAAAATCATTCCTTACTCTTTCACCATCAGGAAAAGGCAGAAGACAGGTATAAATCATCCTTTTTTTTTTTGGTAACCACACAAACTATCCATAAAGAGAAAATTGGAAGCATACCCTAAACTGTACAAATTATACAAATATGTTATATGTATTAATGGGGTGTAAATATATAAATATCAGCAATTAAGAAGTTTAAAAATAACTATTAATAGAGGCTCTCAATTATTTTGCATATCCCTAGAAATTTGTGAATGCTACTTTGAAAATTACTAGTTTACTAAACAATTTTTTTTTTTTCAGACAGAGTCTCACTCTGTCACCCAGGCTGGAGTGCAGTGGAGTGAGCTCCGCTCACTGCAACCTCCGCCTCCCAGGTTCAAGAGATTCTCCTGCCTCAGCCTCCCAAGTAGCTGGGATTACTGGCACACGCCACGATGCCTGGCTAATTTTTGTATTTTTAGTACAGATGGGGTTTCACTATGTTGAACAGGGTGGTCTCGAACTCCTGATTTCAGGTGATCCACCCACCTCAGCCTCTCAAAGGGATGGGATTACAGGCATGATCCACTGTGCCCGGCCTTAAGCAATTTTATATACATCTAAATCTTTATTAAATAGCTATAATCCACATTCCCCTATTATTCCCAACACATACTTTTACTTTAATCTACTTTAACTCAACTTTGTAAAGGGGAAGACGACTACATTGTTTCAATGTACATTATTGATTCTCACATATGAAGTCTACTGTTTCAACTCCTTTGAATGAAAAAAAAATACCATATATGATTCAGTTCCCATTATTTTTTCTATAATATTATAACTCCTTATTCACAAATAACAAATGGGAAACTATCTTGAAAATCTGGTAAAACAAATAGCACTAGCCTGTTGAAGAAGTACTCTCAGATGAAGACCTTTTCCGGGTAGGGCTACAATTTGTGCTCTCTGATGGCCGCTGGGAGGGTTTATCAGAGGTTGGCTGGGAGCCTGGAGAAAAAGAAAAAGATAGAAATAATAGGAAAATTCAAGTCTAAAAATAATGCGAAACCATCTTTTGTTAGAACTTGTTACAGTTTAGTTGTTGCCACTGTCATTCCCTGTAATAATATGACTTGTAACCCGACATTAGGAGGAAAATAAGCAGAGGACAAACCACGCTATATGTTGTTGTCAGAAGTTCACAGGTACTATATACATAATTTCTCCTGTTACATTCACAGAGGAAAAATTAATTTTAATGGAAGAATAAACAATATATGATTTAGCTTTCATGTGTTACTAGCATAAAACATTATTTAAAATATTGATAAAAATTACTAACAATATTTTAACCAAATCTGTTTTGGATTATTAAAATTCATCATATAAACTGACAAAATTTACAATGTAATTTATCAAAAAGTTGATGTGAGGGCCCAGCGCGGTGGCTCACGCCTATAATCCCAGTACTTTGGGAGGCTGAGGCGGGCGGATCACAAGGTCAAGAGTTTGACACCAGCCTGGCCAACATAGTGAAACCTTGCCTCTACTAAGAATACAAAAACCAGCCAGGCATGGCGGCACATGCCTGTAATCTCAGCTACTCAGAGAGGCTGAGACAGGAGAATCGCTTCGACCTGGGAGGCAGAGGTTGCAGTGAGCTGAGATCGCCCCATTAGCCTGGGCAACAGAGCAAGACTCTGTCTAAAAAAAAAAAGTTGATGTGAGAAAAGCAGGTCCAACCTGAGCACTTCATTTAAGAGAATGAGATCCTCTTAAATATAAAGGATCAAGCCAGGCATGGTGGTTCATGCCTGTAATCCCAGCACTTTGGAAGGCCAAGGTGGGTGGATCACCTGAGGTCAGGAGTTCAAGAACAGCCTGGCCAACATGGTGAAACCCTATCTCTACAAAAATACAAAAATTAGCCAGGCATGATGGCGGGTGCCTGTAATCCCAGCTACTTGGGAGGTTGAGGTGGGAAAACTGCTTGAACCCGGGAGGTGGAGGTTGCAGTGAGCCGATATCACCCCACTGCACTCTAGCTTGGGCAACACAGCAAGACTCCATTTCAAAAAAAAGAAAAAAATAAAGAAGTAAAAGGCTCAAACCTTAAACCCACACATCCTATCCAATTCACAGAAATTATTTTCAGATTCTATGTTTTCCTCCTTTTGCAAATTCTAGAAAACTGATAATTTATCCATGAAATAGTCTCTTTTAAAGCTATACACTTAAGGATCCTTGGCTATATACATAAAAGCTTATGAAGACAAAGAAACTCAATTTCCTTTCAAAAACTTTCATACTTTTAGCAAAACCCCAAATCTATACAGCATAATACATCGCCTGCTCAAAAGAAAAGTATGTTCTTGATGTAAGATTATTTTCCTGAATAAAATATACTTGATTCTTATATTGGATTCCTTATAATCTAAAATGCCAGCTATTAAGAGTTGATAATGAATGTCTATCTCATGTTTGTCAAAAAACTAGTAATCTGAAATGCTTATTTATGGGAAAAAATTATAAATAAAAAAACTTACATGTAACTGGAGCCACAAGAGGTACAAGAAATCAAAAAGCTGAAGATTTTCAAGATCTGCCTCTAAACGAAAGTTAACTCCTAAAAGATTTGATTAATTCTCTGAAGGACAACTTAGGGTCAGAAGAACTGAACAGAGCTAAGTTGCTGTTTCCTTTTCTCTAAGAGAAATAGACCATGAGCCTTGTTTTAATTAAGTAGCATCTTAAATCACATTGCTGTAAATAGTCTTTTAGCAGGACATGGGAAACACTGCTCAGGTGAGATGTAAGACTATATGCTGTCATTCAAGAGTAACAGGTTACATTTTTTTAAGAAAATTGATGTGATAGTACATCCTACTTCTGAAACACAATGATGACTGATGTAGACCTATTCAAGAAGCAAGATTGTTTATTGCTGAATCTTAACAACAGATACGAGACAGATTTTTAAATCCAACAGTATAATAAATCACCCTCGAGTGTGGTTGAGAGATTTCCACTAAATAACTAAATATCACAATGAAACATCTAAGAAATAAAAAGCCCAGGCATCAGTGAAGACATAACTTTAAGTATTAATACTGAAAACTTCATATACAGACAGATACATATTTCCTACCCAACACATGGTCAAAACAGAAGACAATAGTGGTCAAGAAGCCTGAGATAATAGTCAACTCTATCACCATTCCTGATCATGGATTAAGTACTAAGAAAAGAGGGGTTTGAAGGCACTTTTTTTCTTTTTGGGAGATGGACTCCCTCTGTCTACCAGGCTGGAGAGCAGTGGTACAATCTTGGCTCACTGAAACCTCTGCCTCCCGGGTTCAAGTGTTTCTCCTGCCTCAGCCTCCTGAGTAGCTGAGATTACGGGCATGGGCCACCATGCCCGGGTAATTTTTGTATTTTTAGTAGAGACGGGGTTCCATCATGTTGGCCAGGCTGGTGTCGAACTCCTTACCTCAAGTGATCCGCCCGCCTCAGCCTCCCAAAGTGCTGGGATTACAGGCATGAGCCCCTGCGCCCAGCCTTAAGAGCACTTTTTATATAAAGTCTTTTCTCTCAGTCATAAACTAACATTTATTAAGTGAGTGTAGTTTATATGCTTGGTACTATGCTAGATATTGTGAAGGTAGGGGGAAGAAGTCTACAAACGGTGTAATGGTCTCTGCCCTCAAGGAGCTTATTAATCATCGTGTATATCATCATGAATTACATTTTAGGTGACACTTGTGCCATCCATTCTTGAGTTCCATCTTCAGTTCTTAGGCTATTTAGTAATGTTTCCTAAATTTCTTGGTCATCTTCAAGAAAGTCTTGATGAAGGCTTCAACTGTACCTTTGATTATCAGGATATCCTGAGAATCACCCTGCCTGGCCTCACCAACCTCAGGGTAAAAAGAGGGTACAGGCACATTCTTCAAAGCTCCTTCTTATGGTGGCATCTGGAGTTTCAGAGGAGGCAGTGGGAGATGGGATGGGGGTCAGATCCATGGAGATCATTATTGACAGGATTGTACAGCAATTCCTGAGAAACTGAAACAATTGAGAGAGAGATGGCTTATTTAGCTCACTTAGCTTCTGAGCCATTTTTCATTTCCTGAAAGCAATGGAAGCCAGCAGCCTATTCTTAGGACTTAACGGAAGATTTGAGTAAAATTTAATTCAGGAAGGTTCTCATTTTTCATTTTTAAAAGTTTGAATTCCCTGTTCATACAGAGCAGAGCTATTCTTAACAATATTCCATATTTAAAAAGAATAAAGCTGTATCCTTGAGATACAGATCTCTAACGCTTGGTAATCATCAGCTCTAGCATCTCATTTCATTTAAAAGCAGTGTTCACAGAGGCAGTAATAAGATGAGGATAACTGAAAAAACATTACTTAATGATATAAAGCAACCAAGTTTAAGACTGGAAAGTGATGCTATCACTTATGTACAAGAAATAGCAACCAGTTAAAGATGTTCAAAGTATGTTAAAATTGGCCTAACGGTAGGAATCATATGAAATCTGCAAACATTATCTGTAACACTGCCAGGAATATACTGTTTTATAAACGCCAATTTGCAGTTGGGCTTCCAGGAAGAAGCAGATAATGCCCAGAGAACTACTATGTCCACTCAACAGACACCAATATACATTTATGTGTCCAAACCTAAAACATAATGCAGAGCAGAGTTGAGTGTGATACGGTGTTCAGTACATGGACTATGGAGTAAAGCATCCTGGCTTTGACTCCTGGCTCTGCTACAAATTAAACTAGAGAGAATCTACAAAAGTAAATGTGCCTGGACTCTTTTAATAAAGCTAAGTTACAGCATTGTTGTCAGTCCCAAAATGAGACAATGTAATCCAAAAATAATTTTATAAAATTCAAAATGTTTTATAAATATTAGTAGCTATTATCTATTAATTGACTCCTAGGTTTATCATGGAATTTTTAGATAGGCAGGTGCAGGAGCTCATGCCTGTAATCCCAGCACTTTGCTAGGCCGAGGTAGCCAGGTTGCTTGAGTTCAGGAGTTCAAGACTAGCCTGGGCAATATGGCAAAACTAGTGTCTACAAAAAAAAATAAAAATTAGCTGGGCATGGTGGCGTATACCTGTAGTCCCAGTTACTTGAGAGGCTGAGGTGGGAAGATTGCTTGAGCCCAGGAGGTAGAGGCTTCAGCGAGCTGTGATCGCACCACTGTACTCCATCCTGGGCGACAGTGAGACCCTTGCCTCAATAATAATAATAATAATAGAAAGAAGAGCACTGAGTTATATCCAGTAGGGAGCTAGAACTAACCTATAACATCAAGCATTTACCTTAAACATAGAGTGAATCCAATTAAGAAGTACTACTCATATAGGTACCTCCAGGGCTGGTAGGTACTTGCAGGGTAGAAAAAAGTTACTGAGTGAATCTTCTAATTCACTGACTCTTCACCATAACTTTTGCAGAGTATGCCCAAGAGATGAGTCAGAACCAGAAGATGTCTGGCTTTCTGCTCAGTTTTTTCCCAAGGGAGAAAGTAGTTTTCTGCTTCCCCTACTTAGCTCTTTCCCTTGCTGTCTCCATCATGTGACAAATGTTTGCTCATGTCTCAAGAGTGGCCATTTTAGATCTGCCTGGAAGGATGTGTGGAGGCTCCCCAATCCACAAAGGACAAAGTTTATATGAATTCTAGTTCAAGAAAATCTGACACTTCCTCAAAGCATACACATAGAGAACACAATTGTAGATATCAAAGAGTTCTCATCATGTTTCATTTCAAAATACTATAAAGCAAAATAAGTACTTCAGAAGTGAATAAAGACTACAAATAGGAATTCCTCAGTTCACAATATTAGTGAGTAGACCACCACTGTGTGTCTCATCACTTGGATGATGACAACTTCAGAAATATGTTTAGAAACTCTACACACAAAGGCAGGAAGTAGAAATTATAGGTAAGCTGCAAAACAAAAACAAAAACAAAAGGACCTAAATAAAATTGGATTTCAGAATAAATATAAGTAGATTATTAAGGGAAATACTTTTTCTTCAGCTGGAAATAAAGGCCCTCATGTAAACAAGGCAGACTACTAAGGAGGAAGACAGAAAAAGAGAATACCATACATTGGAATAATACAGAGAAAATTAAGAATTAAAACCAAACTTGCAAATGTGAAGGAACATTGGAAGTGGTTTTAATTATAGACTCTCTGGATTTTATTTGGCCAGTATTTGATGAACTTTTGAAGATAAAGACAGGATTTACAGAAACATTTTTGTCAATTTAAACAAGAGGGGAAAGGTAGTACTTTTACAGCAAAACCGTAAGATGAAATCAGGGATACAAACTGTTGAAAGTTGAAAAAGCAAAAAAAGAATGTAACTGGATCATAAAGAAGTAAGATTATGAAAATCTTTATAATAAACACAAAATGAGCAGAAACCAAGAACCTGTTTTCAAATTGATTTGCCACAAAAAAACCTTGATTGACATTTCCATTGGAGGAACTAAAACAAATCAAAGATATATAAGGAATGCTACTTTTACAGATGCCTGGGTGTGAAGACAGAGTAAAACAGGCAAAGATAGCAGAATAGATAAAATTCTCACTGATAATAGCGTCTGCAGTGGTGGAAGCATCCCAAAGAAATCATGAGAATAAAGATTCAACTAACTACTCATTGAAGCCCTGAACATCCTAGCCTAGAAAAACAAGGAATTTCCCTGGTGTCAAACACAAATTAGCAAAAAAAAATACAGCGAATTAAATCAATAGTTGGTTGGACAAAACATATGTTTCTTTAGCCTAAGTTCACTATTAAAGCTTTTATAACTTAATATAGTATGAATTTTAGTCACTCTGTTTGGAGACCAACACTAAAGACACAAGTAACTAAGAAATCATTTGTATGAGTGGAATGTTTGATGACTGCAATGTTAGAAGTATCTTTGGGTGAATTATGGAAAAATAGATTAAGTATGCTAGTTTGGAAGAATGCTACGCAGTAGTCAGTTCTAAGATATTATCAATTTTAAAATAATTTTAAAAGTTTCTAACACTGAAATTGTTCCTTCCCACCAAAATTAAAACGTTATAAAAGTTTAGTTTTAAAAAAGATTCCTCTTCTGTCATTATTTGTAAGTCAAAGCTACTTGGGAATGTGTGTTAAACAATGACTGAACCAAAATTGGTTGTAATAAAAATGGCTACCATAGTAAAGGAATATGAACATAAAATACCAAACTATTTGAAAACTTCTGATCAAGTTTTTTTTTTTTTTGTTCCCAGATTCAAGTTCTGAATCCTTTGGTATGGTTCACAGTTGACAGCCGCCTTGGAACCTTCTTGTGAACGAGCTGAATGCTAAGGTAAAAGCTGGGTCCACAATAAAAACAGCTGTTTTCAATTGTGGGAAATACAGAAAGTAATACATTTTATCTGATGCACCAACTAAATGCACTACAAGAGAGTACGACTCAGAGACTGTTTTGGCGATTTTTAAGCTAAAAAGTCTGTGTTTTGGCCGGGTGTTGCGGTTCACGCCTATAATCCCAGCACTTTGGGAGACTGAGGCAGGCGGATCACAAGGTCAGGAGATTGAGATCATCCTGGCTAACACTGTGAAACCCTGTCTCTACTAAAAATACAAAAAAGCCGGGCGTGGTGGCGGGCACCTGTAGTCCCAGCTACATGGGAAGCTGAGGCAAGAGAATGGCATTAACCCGGGAGGCGGAGCTTGCAGTAAGCCAGGATAGCACCACTGCATTCCAGCCTGGGCGACAGCATGAGACTCCGTCTCAAAAAAAAAAAAAAAAAATTTGTGTTTTCTCTAGGCTATTTTTCATAGTGCCCAAATGACATCATTCACTAAAATGGAATTACTCTAGAAATTCCCATAACTGCACTAACCACACCACAATCAATTTTCTGCTTTCATCTCTATATGTTCACACTTCATTTATAGGCATATCTTTTTTTCTATCGTGTTTTAAATCTTTTTAAAATTGATACGTAATAGTCGTACATATTTATGGGATACATGTGATACTTTGTTACACGCATAGAATGTGTAAGAATCAAGTCAGAGTATTTTGGGTATTCATCACCCTGCCTATCTATGATTTCTACGTGTCAGGAACATTTCAAGTCCTCTCTTCTAGCTATTTTTGAAATACACGATATAGTGCTGTCACCTATAGTCACCCCACCCTGCTACTGAACATCTGAACTCATTCCAACTGTTGCGTATGTGTGTCTTATAAACAGCACTAGAGAAATTGTTTGAAATCAGTATATTCTGATCAAAGCCTATATTCTTCAGTTAAAGAGAACAAAACTCAGTATTCTTTGCTTCAATCTCTATGCTTGTACAGTGAATATACTTTTTCCAAAAAAAAAAAAAGGTTTAATCCTTATTCTTGGAGGATAAAATATTCATCATCACTGAACGCACCAAAGAATGTAATTTATATGTAGTAAATCATTTACAATAACGTCCCATTGTCTGCTTATGCTATGACTTCTAAGCTATAAATCCTAAATGAAAATACTTCATTCTACTGCTCTGCCAATTTCAGAATCCAGGTTTGTAAGTTCTACCATGTGTAGCCAGCCATGAGTCACATATGCTGAAAAACAGGATGAAATAACTGACATTCCAGGTCAGAAACTCTTGCTCATGAGACCTATTTCATGTCTACCTAACATACATATATAAATTAAATAGAATCACTATTAGGATTGGGAGAAACCAGGAAACCTGGCCTTACTTAAGTGTATAATTTTACTGTAATTTCACTTGCATCAAGCTGATTTTATAGCTGTTAGTCTGTACAGTACAGAATAGTACATAAGTTAGAAAAATAAGCTAACTACCACAGGCACATAATTTATAAAAGTGATTAGAACTGTTACTCATCTTAAGGCTTCATAAGATTTAATTTCACAGTGAATATACTTGTTTACTTTAAGAATGCTCAAAGTGGTAAGTCAGTCTGACTCCCCATTTTTGAAACAAAGAGAGAAAAGTTAAATGCCTTGGTCCAAGCTACACATGCCAGTGTCCCTAATTCGGTTTCATTTATTTTTCCTCAGATTTATATCAACATGATTTATCAAATATGCCTGTTTTACCCCCAATCAACACTTATGATGAATCCACTCAATACAAATAGTAAATAACCTTTATTTCTTATTTCATCAATTATCAGTTTGAGATACGTTTTACTTAACAATTTGTATTCTGCTTTATTAAAAAAACTCATCATTCTGGAATAAATTTAGATTTACAAAAGTTACAAAGATAGTACAGAGAATACTCACATGTCCTTTACCCAACATCCCCCAATGTTAACATCTTACATAACTATAGTACATTTGTCACAACCAAGAAATTAACATTGGAATAATACTATTAACAAAATTCCAGACTTTGTTTAGATTTCACCAATTTTTTTCCACTCGTGTCCTTTTTTCACTGTCAATCTGGGATATCACATTGTATTTAGTTGTCATGTCTCCTTAGTCTTCTCTCTGTAAAAGCTTCTGAGACTTTCCTTGTTTTTTCAGGTGCTTGATACTTTTTAGTACTGGTCAGGTATTTGTAGAATGCCCTTTATTATTATTATTATTTTTTTTTTTTTTTTTTTTTTCTGGTTAGACTTAACACATTCTATCAGAGAGTACATGATATCACCATGCCTTATTATTGGTGAAGTTAATCTTGAACTTGGTTAAGGTGCTGTCTGCCATGCCTCTTCACTGTAAAGTTACTGCTTTTCCCTCTTCATACTTTGGTGTTCTTTAAAAGTGAGCAGTCCAGCACACATTCAAGAAGAGAGAAATTAAGTTCTACCTCCTGAAAGTGGCGATCTACATTTATTATTTGGAATTTTTCTGTAAGGAAGATTTGCTTCTTTACTGCCAAGTATTTATTTAGTCAATCATTTATTTATATCAACATGGATTCACAGATATTGACTTTTTTTTAGGTTATAATCCAATACTCTCGTATTTATTTTGTTGCTCAAACTGTCCCAACTTGGACCATTGGGAGACATTTCAGGATAATAATTTCCTGAAGGTGATCAACAATATTGTAATACCTATTATACAGTAGGTAGTTTTTGGAGCATTTTAACATGATACCAAATGTAAAATGAATCTATTTTCAATTTATATATGGAAAAAAATCAACTGAAGACTGAGAAGATCAATTAAAAATCATATGTAGTTATGCATTTCTTAAACCTTTATACTTCAAAAAGCAACCTGACATCACAGATTGAGAGAATGTAATTACATCTTTAATGGAATGCTACAGAATAACAGAATGTCATTGTAAGGAAAAAGCAAATAATAAACCAGTTAGAAGTGCTACACAAGAAAACATTGAGGAAAAAACAGCAAAACGTAAAGATGTAAGAATTTTAATTGTCTGTATTTCCTAACTTCCATTCCTCAGCCTCCAGAAATCTAACATTTGCCACTATACAAATGACTCTCAGACACAAGACAAACTAACTGCCAAAGCCAATCATCTACTTTCAGTACTTACCTAAACCAGTCTCCCATAACACTTGATACTCTTTTTTTTAATTATTATTATTTTGTTTTTTTGAAACAGAGTTTCGCTCTTGTTGCCCAGGCTGGAGTGCAATGGTGTGATCTCAGCTCACCGCAACCTCCAACATCCAGGTTCAAGCAATTCTCCTGCCTCAGTCTCCTGAATAGCTGGGATTATAGGCGCGTGCCACCACGCCCGGCTAGTATTTGTATTTTTAGTAGAGATGGGGTTTCTTCATGTTGGTAAGGCTGGCCTTGAACTCTCAACCTCAGGTGATCTGTTTGCCTCAGCCTCCCAAAGTTCTGGGATTACAGGCATGAGCCACCGTGCCCAGTCACTTGACACTCTTGACTATAAACTCACTTAATAAATCCACTGAATTCGGCCGGGCGCGGTGGCTCAAGCCTGTAATCCCAGCACTTTGGGAGGCCGAGACGGGTGGATCACAAGGTCAGGAGATAGAGACCATCGTGGCTAACACCGTGAAACCCCGTCTCTACTAAAAAATATCAAAAAACTAGCCGGGCGAGGTGGCGGGGCCTGCAGCTCCCGCTACTCGGATGAGGCTGGAGGCAGGAGAATGGCGTAAACCCGGAGAGGCGGAGCTTGCAGTTGAGTCTGAGATCGGCCACTGCACTTCCAGGCACTGGGCGACTGAGCGAGACTCTGTCTCAAAAAAAAAAAAAAAAAAAATCACTGAATTCACCATAAATATTGTCATTCCTGCTCATAGCCTTAATAATCATGTACCTAAAATTATCTTCAGGTTTGACCTCTCTTTTGAGAAATAAATATTGTCATTCCTTCTCATAGCCTTAATAATCACGTATCTATAATTATCTTCAGGTTTGACCTCTCCTTTGAGCTACAAATTCATCTGTCCTACAAAACAGGTTTGAAATTCAAATGTATTACCTATTTCCAACCTTATCCTTCTGCATACCTCATTTCACTTAATCATTATCATCTCTACCTTGGCTCAGAGCCTCATAATAAGAGCCTTACAATATTTTGTGGGAGCTGTTTCCAAACTGATCTACCTGATCTCCTTTCACTAATCCGTCTATCACATTGCTGTCAATGTAATCTCAACAAATTATTACCCATGTTAAAACCCTTAACTTCTCATACCTTATAAAGTAAACTCTACACTCTTGGGAGTCTCATATAAACAAGGGCTTTATGATCTGCCTATCTTTCCAGTCCCACCTCTTGGGTACCATATCAAACCATTAATACTTAATTAAGCACAGTAACACATCCCATGCCCTTGAAAAGCTGTTATCTATTGTAGGAAAACAGCTGTCACACCTTATTCTTCGCTGCTAAATTCAAAACTCCTTCCTCCTTCCCAAGCCCTTTTGAGTCCCTCACTTCTCTGCTCCCCAAAATGTCTTGTAAATATTTCAATATTAAGAACGGTCAGGCTGCCGGGCGCGGTGGCTCAAGCCTGTAATCCCAGCACTTTGGGAGGCCGAGACGGGCGGATCACGAGGTCAGGAGATCGAGACCATCCTGGCTAATATGGTGAAACCCCGTCTCTACTAAAAAATACAAAAAACTAGCCGGGCGTCGAGGCGGGCGCCTGTAGTCCCAGCTACTCAGGAGGCTGAGGCAGGAGAATGGCGTAAAACCCAGGAGGCGGAGCTTGCAGTGAGCTGAGATCTGGCCACTGCACTCCAGCCTGGGCAGCAGAGCAAGACCCCGTCTCAGAAAAAACAACAAAAAAAAACAAAAAACAAAAAAGAACGGTCAGGCTGTGTGCAATGGCTCACACCTGTAATTCCAGCACTTTGGGAAGCCGAGGCGGGTGGATCACCTTAGGTCAGGAGTTGGAGACCAGCCTGGCCAACATGGTGAAACCCTGTCTCTACTAAAAATACAAAAATTAGCCGGGCGTGGTGGCATACGCCTGTAATCCCAGCTACTCAGGAGGCCGAGGCAGGAGAATTGCTTGAGCCTGGGAGGTGGAGGTTGCAGTAAGCCGAGATTGTGCCACTGCACTCCAGCCCGGCCGACAGAGTGAGACTGTCTTAAAAAACAAAAACAAACAAAAAAAAAAACCCATCAATAACTATTTGTATACATGTCTAAACTATAAATTGACTTTAAGGCAGAAATTATCTTTATTTTATTTTATTATTTTCTTTTGAGACAGAGACTCACTCTGTTGCCCAGGCTGGCCAGAGTGCAATGGTATGATCTCAGCTCATTACAACCTCCACCTCCCAGGTTCAAGTGATTCTTGTGCCTCAGTCTCCCGAGTAGCTGGGACTACAGGCATGTGCCACCCTGCTTGGCTAATTTTTGTATTTTTAGTAGAGGCAGGGTTTTACCATGTTGGCCAGGCTGATCTCGAACTCCTGACCTCAAGGGGCCCACCCACCTCAGCCTCCCAAAGTGCTAGAATTACAGTATGTTCCTTCTCCTGGCACACAGTAACTGTTTGCTAAAAGAGCAGCTACCATCATAAGGGAATAGTTAAGAACAAAAATCAAATACATAAAATGCTCCTAAACAAAACCAGTTCTGACTTTCAAAGGGATCAAAACAAAAGATATCCGCGCCTGAATTATTTTTTTGAGACGGAGTCCTGCTCTGTCGCCCAGGCTGGAGTGCAGTGGTGCGATCTCGGCTCACTGCAAGCTCTGCCTCCTGGGTTCACGCCATTCTCCTGCCTCAGCCTCCCGAGTAGCTGGGACTACAGGCGACCGCCACCACGCCTAATTTTTTTGTATTTCTAGTAGAGACAGGGTTTCACCATGTTAGCCAGGATGGCCTCAATCTCCTGACCCCGTGATCCGCCCGCCTCAGCCTCCCAAAGCGCTGGAATTACAGGCGTGAGCCACCGCGCCTGGCCAATATTTTTATTTAGTATTTTGCTTAACTAAAATTTTCCTCAACTGATTTTGTTAAGACAGCTAAACCTATTTTCACATCTACCTGAAAAAGTATAGTAAGTTTATATGAGAAAATCAAGTCACATCTCCAGGTACTTATCAAGAGTAATTGCAAAGAAAATGGAGAGATTCTAAGACAGAGAGCAATTAACAAAAGAATTTAGACTTATGATAAAATAAAGAATATAGCTGGTCTTTGTCCCTGGTTCCTGGCACAGAGCTTCAAAAACTCTTGTAATTATCCAAGTGATAGGAATGTCTTTGTTATGCCAGTGAGATGACTTACTGTGAAGCCTGAGGTAACTTCAAGATGGGGGCTGGTGACCAGAAAGACCAAACCACATAATTAAAGATCTGAAACTTTGGGTCACCCCAACCTCAAGGGAGTGGAGAACCGAAGACTGAGTTAAAAAACATGGCCAATGATCTAACCAATCAGGCCTACCTAACGGAGCCCCAATAAAAACTCTGGACACTGGGGTTCAGTGGAGCTCCCAGGTTGGTGAGCGCAGTGATGTGCTGGGAGGGTAATGTGCCCAGATTCCACAAGGGGAAGGGCATGGAGGTCTGCAGACTCTTCTCGCACCAAACACTGCTCTATGTATCTCTTCAACTAGTTGTTCTTGATCTGTATCCTTTGTAACAAAACTGTAATCACATTATAGTGCTTTCAGGAGTTCTGTGAGTCCTTTTTAACAAGTTACCAAAATTGAGGGGGTTGCAGGAAGTTACAAGTTTTAGCAGGCCAGGCAGAAGTATGGATGTCTTGGGAATACCACAATTTGTGATTGGCATCTGAGTCTCATGATGAACTTTGCTCTTAACTTGAGGTCTTCACTAGCTTCAGGTAATTTGTAATCAAAATGGAACTAAATTGTACAACATCCAACTGGTGATAGAGAACTAGTGTCAGAGCAGTGACTTCAGAGAGGTCTTAGTGGTTTCTGCATGTTATTTTATAAAGAAGAAGAAAAGCCAGGTGCAGTGGCTCACGCCTATAATCCCAGTACTTTGGGAGGCTGAGACAGGTGGTTCTCCTGAGGTCAGGAGTTTGAGACTAGCCTGGCCAATATAGTGAAACCCCAACTCTACAAAAAAATTCAAAAACTAGCCAAGTGTGGTGGTGCACTTCTGCAATCCCAGCTACTTGGAGGCTGAGGCCAGAATAGCTTGAACCCAGAAGGCAGGTTTTGCAGTGAGCCTAGATTATGTCACTGAACAGAGAGAGACTCCATCTCAAAATAAATGATTAAATAAAGAAGGAAATTTAGAAAAAGACAAGTTCTTACTTAACACAGATACTTTTGCATATATTAGACTTCCCTGCTATCTTTCTCATTCCCCAAGAACCCTTAAACTAGGTTCACATCCATCATTTTCACCCCAACTCCTGTAACTGTCCTCTTGGGTAATTTCAATGTTCATGTAGATGATACATTCAACATCCTAACCTGTCATCTCGTACCACCTTCACCTCTATTTACTCATCCTTTATAATCTCCTTCTCATGACTCTGAAATTAGGGATCTCAAATCCAAATGTTCCCTCTTTAAATAGCTGAAGAGGGCCAGATACAATACACAACAGAAAACAGTGAGGACTGTGGTGAACAAAAGAACACAAGCAGCAATGAAAAGGGGCCTGCCAATACTGAGCCCCCAGCCATCACTATTATCCAGAAAATGTGGACTAATTGTTGCCAGATGTTCTGATTTTTCTGAGAAGCAGAATTCCACATTTTATGTAAAATTTCTAGATGTTTTAATATGAGCAATTTTTTAAAAAGTATAGAGAGCACCACAAAGAATCACATGTGGGCCAAAAGCTGACAGTTTTTTAATTACTACCTTAAATACTGCAGTTCCTCAGAGCTACCCAAGGCTGTGTGTTTTTCACTCCCTATTCTCTCCCAAGGAAAATATCATTACTCTCATGATTATACATACAAAAATTCATAAAGGTATACAGTATGTTTTGTTATTGTATGTGTTTCTGCATAAATAGCTCTTGTATCATTGATAAATACAAGAATGATACCAGAATATGGAAGTTGAATTGGTTAATACATCACTTTTAAAGCACATAAATATATTGCAGGACAAAACTAGCAGCTGAATGAAGAGTACACTAACACAAACTAAATGAAGAAAGCCATAAGCAATGTAGTTCTGTTCAAAATGTATATTCATCCACATTCTTCCTCTTGGTTCCTACTGGCAACAGACTTTTCTGCAAGTGTTTTTATTGTGTGGCTTCTCTCAATGTTTGTACAAAAGAAACAAACAGGTGCAATACACTAGAACCAGCTATCTCTGGCATTGCTACATTTATCTACCAATGACATCCTCTGTGCCTACAGTTCAGCAGCTTCAACCCTTCTTTATATCCCCTTCTATCAAGCTACCTTCATCTTTTCCTGGAACATTAATGCCTATATTTATTGTAGTATTTCTATTTTTTTTTTTTGAGACAGAGTATCACTCTGCCAGCCCAGGCTGGAGTGAAGTGGCACCATCACAGCTTACTGTAGCCTTGAACTCCCAGGCTCAAGCGATCATCTTGCCACAGCCTCCCGAGTAGTTAGGACTACAGGTGCATGCCATCATGCCCAGCTAATTAAAAAAAAAAAAACTTCTGTAGAGATGAGAGGCTCCCTATGTTGCCCAGGCTGGTGTTGAACTCCTGGGCTCAAGTGATACTTCAACCTCAGCCTCTCAAAGTATTGAGATTACAGGCATTAGCCACCATTCGCAGCGTCTTTATTTATTTAAAGACATTTAGTCTTAACCATATATATATATAAATTTTTTTTTTCTTTTTTGAGATGGAATCTCACACTGTCATCCAGGCTGGAGTGCAATGGCATAATTTTGGCTCACTGCAATCTCTACCTTCCGGGTTCAAGTGATTCTCCTGCCTCAACTTCCCGAGTAGCTGAGACTACAGGCGCATACCAGCACTGCTGGCTAATTTTTTAATTTTAGTAGAGATAGGTTTCGCCATGTTGGCCAGGCTGGTCTTGAACTTCTGACCTCAAGTGATCTGCCTGCCTCGGTCTCCCAAAGGGCTGCAATTACAGGCATGAGCCACCGTGCCTGCTTTAGTATGTCTTTTTAGCTGCTATTTTAGAAAATTATTGTTTTTCTTGGTGCTCTGGTTATAAAGTTGCGCAGGTTTTGAGAGTCTGTTCCTAACTTTTATTTCATCCAGAAGCCGTTTTAGTGAATGATATTGCCAAACACAATTTTCTTTTCTTTTGAGTTGGAGTCTCACTCTGTCGCCCAGGCTGGAGTACAGTGGCGCCATCTCGGCTCACTGCAACCTCCACCTCCCGGGTTCATACCATTCTCCTGCCTCAGCCTGAGTAGCTGGGACTACGGGTGCCCACCACCACACCCAGCTAACTTTTTTGTATCTTTAGTAGAGATGGGTTTTCGCCATGTTTGCCAGGATGGTCTCTATCTCCTGACCTTGTGATCCACCTGCCTCGGTCTCCCAAAGTGCTGGGATTACAGGTGTGAGACACCGCACCTGGCCGCCAAACACAATTTTTCAAATACTCACAGGAAATGCTCTTACCTCCAGGCCAAGTTTCTCTACTAAGCCAGAGAATTAGATATCCAATGACTTTCTCAAATTCTCCACTTCAATGTTCAGACACCTCAAACTATATGTATTAAAAAGGGGCTGAGAGTGGTGGCTCAGGCCTATAATCCCAGCACTTAGGGAGGCCAAGATAGGAGGGTCCCTTTGAGCCCAGGAGTTCCAGATCAGCCTGGGCGACATGGCGAAACCCCATCTATACAAAAAATACAAAGAAATTAGCCTGGCATTGGTGGCTTGCACCTGTAGTCCCAGCTACTCAGGAGGCTGAGGCTGGAAAATGGCTTGAGCCCAGGAAGCAGAGGTTGCAGTGAGCTGAGATCGTGTTGGCCGACAGTGACAGCCTGTCTCAAAAAGAAAAGAAAAGAGAAAAAAACTTGTTTTCTCCTCTGAATCTGCTCCTCCTACAGTTTTCTCTTAGTGCATGTTACCTCCAGTCTCCCATATGTTCAGACATAAGCCTGCCACTAACCTAATCTAAGCACTATCATGTTATCTAGACTACTGCAACTGCCTATTAACCAGTTTCCTTCAAATTACTTTTATCCTTTCCATCCAGAGTTCATGCAGGCGGCAAAATGATCATTTAAAAATGCAAACCTAAAATCAATACTCCTTCGTCTTTTGCTCTTAATATAAAATCCGAAATTCTTAACACATTGTTTGGCCTCTTCTTTTGCCACATTTCTCACTACTCTGTATTTCCTCTCTCACCACGATGAAGCTTTGTTCAGTTTATCCAATACTGAAACTCCTTCCCAACTGAGAATCTTTTTTTTTTTTTTTTTTTT
>NW_016804391.1:907453-917910 GCF_001698545.2 Rhinopithecus bieti
ATTAGGGAAAAGATAAACTCCTCAAATACAAAGATTTTTTGTGCCTGATTTTCATTATTCATGAACTTTTGAAAAATTAAAAGTGGAGAATCTGAATGTTCCTTAGCTTTTAACAGTGTTTTTTTTTTTTGAGACAGAGTCTCACTCTATTGCAGTGGCGTGATCTGGGCTCACTGCAACCTCTGCCTCCCGGGTTCAAGCAATTCTCCTGCCTCAGCCTCCCAAATAGCTGGGACTATAGGCACGTGCCACCACACCTGGCTGATTTTTTTAATTTTTAGTAAAGATGGGGTTTCACCAGTTGGCCAGCTGGCCTCAAACTCCTGACCTCAAGTGATCTGGCCACCTCAGCCTCCCAAAGTTCTGAGATTACAGGCATAAGCCAGTGCGCCTGGACTTCGCTGCAGCTTCTCATCCTTTAAGTCTCAACTTTTTATCCTCAGTCATAAATAGTAACTATCTAATTAGACCCCCCTTTGCCAGCCCTTTAATCTGTATCATAACACTCTATGGTATTAACTTTATAGCATTTTTCTCAAATATGCCATTATGTATTTGCTTATCACTCTACGGTTTGTCTTCCTTCACTAAGCTGAAAATTATGAGGTCAGATATCAGGTGTTTACTATTTTATACGCCAGTGACTAGAATAGCCCTGTATGTTTTAGGAATTCAATAAATGAACAAGTAAATGAATGAATAATGAATGAGTGAGTCTGTTTACCCAGTTAAATGTTGCATATCTGCCAGGTCTCAGTTTACGATCACTTTCTCAGGAAAGACTTCTCTGGGTTAGGCTCCTCATTTCATGCTATACTCTCTCCCTTTTACAGTCCTTACTACAATTTTAACAACATGTAATGTGATTTTCTGTTTATTATTTACCTCCTCTACTATAATCTCCATGATTCAATGAACCTGTGTGTCTCATTCTCTATTATATAATAAGGGCCCACAAAGTAGAATGCCTGGTAAATACCTGATATTTAATAACTATTACTGATTAAATAAACTATTTGTTGAATGGACCTAAGCATAAGACTTTTTCTCTCTTTACAGTGTTAAAAGCTGGCCAGGTGCAGTGGCTCAGGCCTGTAATTCCAGCACTCTGGGAGGCTGAGATGGGTGGATCATGAGGTCAGGAGTTCGAGACCATCCTGGCTAACATGGTGAAACCCTGTCTCTACTAGAAATACAAAAAATTAGCCAGGTGTGGTGGCATGCACTTGTAGTTCCAGCTACTCGGGAGGCTGAGGCAGGAGAATCGCTTGAACCCAGAAGGCGGAGGTTGCAGTGAGCCGAGGTTGCACCACTGCACTCCGGCCTGGGCAACAGAGCGAGACTCTGTCTCAAAATAAATAAACACTGTTAAAAGCTAAGGAACATTCAGATTCTCCACTTTTAATTTTTCAAAAGTTCATGAATAATGAAAATCAGGCACAAAAAATCTTTGTATTTGAGGAGTTTATCTTTTCCCTAATGCACAAGTTTTTTTATTTTTTATTTTTTTAAGACGGAGTCTCACTCTGTCACCCAGGCTGAAGTACAGTGGTGCTATCTCGGCTCACTCCAAGCTCCACCTCCCGGGTTCGCGCCATTCTCCTGCCTCAGCCTCTCGAGTAGCTGGGACTATAGGTGCCCGCCACCACTCTTGGCTAATTTTTTTTGTACTTTAAGTAGGCATGGGTTTCATCATGTTAACCAGGATGGTCTTGATCTCCTGACCTCATGATCCACCGGCCTCGGCCTCCCAAAGCGCTGGGATTATAGGTGTGAGCCACCACGCCCAGCCTAATATACAAGTTTTAAATCTTTTAGGGAAATAATAATAGTAACTAACATTTGCACGCTTACTATGTGATTACTTTTCATAATACCCCTACAAATCCCATTATATAGGAGGTTTAGAGAATATACTGAGGTTTAGAGAATTTGGAAAATCGGGTATTTTTCTAGATTACCACTAAAAAAGATACACAAACATATATACCCATAATTTTACTTACAACATCAGAAGGTTTATGGACTTCCTAGAGTTATTTTACAAACTCTTAGGCTTAAGATCTCTCACAAAGAACTTCTAATCTTTTATTCGAATGGCAAATGCTTACTCTTTGTTTTCTATCTTCTCGATTCTTTAAAGGTGCATAATTAAGAGAGAAAAGATGTACAATTCTTTCTAGATGTACAAATGCATTACCTAGATTTTTCTTTTTTCCTTTTTTAATTTTTTTCTTTTTTTATTTTTTTTTTGTGTTGAGACAGAGTCTTGCTCTGTCGCCCGGGCTGGAGTGCAGTGGCCGGATCTCAGCTCACTGCAAGCTCCGCCTCCCAGGTTTACGCCATTCTCCTGCCTCAGCCTCTGGAGTAGCTGGGACTACAGGCGCCCGCCACCTCGCCCAGCTAGTTTTTTGTATTTTAGTAGAGACGGGGTTTCACTGTGTTAGCCAGGATGGTCTCGATCTCCTGACCTCGTGATCTGCCCGTCTCAGCCTCCCAAAGTGCTGGGATTACAGGCTTGAGCCACCGCGCCTTGCTGATTTTTCTTTTTTCTAATTGAAGCAGCTTTTATGAAGACATCAAAAGGTATCTGCAAAATGAAGTCTGTCTGGATGAATATTCAGTTAAATTTTACAATGCTGAAAATGTCCAATGTTTGAATTTTTATTATGAGACACATAGTACTAATAACATAGTCTTCCTGTAACAAAGATGCATTTATAACTACTGGATTAATATACATTAAAAATCCTTCCAGCATTACCTTTTACCTCTTGGGATGGGGGGGAGGGCAGGGGTGGTAGGAAATCCTGCATACTACTAACAGATATATGAGCCATTTGTCTGTATAAAACTTGTGTAACAGCCTGTCTACATAAAAAAGATGAATCATTTTTCCTGGTTTCCAAAAGTTATATTTTCTTTTTTTCCTTTTGACAATACCTCTTCCTAAAACAAAAAAATAATTTACACATTCCTTATCTTCTCAAATCTAAGGAAAATGAGTACTGAGATTTCAAAATATGCTTATAAAAAACAAAAAGACATATAGATTAAAAGTTCATCTACATTTATCAGGCACCTGTGGAAAATAACGTATTTCTCTAACAAATAACAGGTAACAAAATAACCCTCTTACCTGCCGAAGTCTGTACTGCCCTTTCGTTAGAAGGCAGTGACTCCTTTCTGTGAGACCGATTTAGTGAAGTGTCCTGTGCAGAAAAGAGTCCAGGACTGTCAGTTAATTTCTTCCGGCCACTGGAGTTAGGGTTTGAAACTCTGCAGCTGCCTATTGCACTTGTGAAAAGGTTTGTATGTTCATCACTGCTGGCTGGCTCAGAGTTGGGAGTGAATCCTCCAAGGGATAAACTTGGAGAACTTTCTGAACAGTCGATCTGTAAAGGTGTCTGCAATCCCAAAGCCAATGGACTAGATTCTGAAGGCTCTCGGTGGACCCACTGTTCCTCTCTGTTTATTAAGCTTTTTGAAGGAGAGAGATGAGGGCAGGACATGTGACAACGGTGCTTTTCCTTATGCTTATATCGCTCTCCAACAGTATCCTTTCCAAATCTATAGCGCTTTAAAGACTCCAGGACAGATCGGGAAGCGCCAGTGTCCATAGAAACCTGGGGTTGTTCAGAAGAACGGTGTTCTCTGTGTTTGTGACGGTGCCTGTGTTTGTGCTCAACCATCCAACCATAAGCCATCTCAGGAGGAACACTGGGGTATGTACTCATTGAAAGGAGGGGAGTCCTGCTGGTTGTAAGAAAGGCCTCCTGTCGAAGTAGCTTATGCTTTTTCTTATGGTATTTGGCGGGATTGAGAAGTAAATGACCAGCGTGCATATAGGAAGGAGGTGGAAGCGGCGTGGTGAAAGAAGGTGATGGAGGAGGTGGATAAAGAGTGGGAGGATACCTTCCATAGTAACCTAGTCCTATGGGAGCAGCTGTAAGGGGTGAAGGAGAATAAGGCATACCATAAGATGGATAGAATCCAGTACTAGAAAGAGGAAAACTAAGGCTGTGCATAAAAGGCATTTCAGCCATTGCCTCCCTCATCTTAGGGGGTCTCCCTCTTTTCTTTTTTAAGTCAGGTTTTCGAATGTAGTGCAAAGGGTCTAAGGGGAAAGAAGGATGTGTATAGAAACTATTAAAGTTGATTCGAAAGATAGTTGGCAGAAGATCTCGAGGGATAAAATGATGACTTCGATGGGTGATCCGAATTTCACTTAGGCGACTTATTAGTTCCTCCAGCTCTGCAATAAAGTCTGGATCCTGTCTATTTCGAAGCTGGGGATATTTCTTTTTCCGTTTTCGTTTCTGCCTTTTCATCTTGTCATAGCTGAGGTAATCATGATTTCTGCGCTTACATTTGTGTTTATGTTTTTCTTTAAGACTGCTTAGCACTGTAGAGGTTTCAGGGGGAATCAGAGAAACATGCTCAAAAGAATGCCTCCTCTTTTTTTGCCCACAAAATTTCTCTGCCCTGTCTGATGTGCTGTTATTATCTGTTCCAATTCCACTATCACTGGGAATGGTCTCATCACTATGAGACTCACTAATTGGGGAAGGAGTAGCTTCTTTCAGAGATGTGAGTTCACTCAAGTGCGAAGGAGAATTTGGCAACAAAGTAGGAGGAGATAATCGCCTCCTCCCCTTTGAGGCCTTCTTCATTGCAAGAGTCTGAATCATACTGCCCTGTCTGGAGTGTAAATGCAAATATGGCACTGAACTGGGTTCAACAAAACCTGCATCACTACTTACAGGGCTCTGACCTCCACTAGTGCCAGAAGACTGAGAGCAAATAGGTGATGGAAGAATCTCAGAACTACTAGCAGATGAAGGCAGTAATGGGGGAAGAATCTGTCCTAATGCTGACCCAGTTGCCTGCTGAGCTGTTTGCTCAAGAACAGCAAGGCTAGTAGGACTACCAGAAAGAATACCATTTAAGACAGTTTTTGGTTTGCGACCTCTTCTTTTTCCTATATAAATGGTTCCTTTCTTGCTGACATTTATCTGTTGGCCCAATTTAGAGCCAAATGTGGCTGCAAGACTTGATACCGTATTATGGAGTTTGGATTGCACTTTCCCTTTATTACTTGATTCTACAGAACTTGAAAGAATCTGATTCAACAGTTTCTTTCTCTTTAAAGTCTTCATTTTATTTATTTTGCGGATAATTGTTTTCATTAACTGTCCATTGTTTCTCTTGGTAATTTTTTTATCTGGTTCCATCTCAAGGTCACTCATACTACAGACACTTGGCCTATGACTGTCATCTAGGTCATCTGGATCCTGAAGTTGATCCTCGCTCTCAAAGAAATCACTGCTACTTCTATGGTTGTCACTTTCAGATTCTAGCTTGCTTGGACTTTCAGTGGCAACAAATGGAGCCACTGACAGTACAGGTGGCTTCATCTTGACTGGTGACCTCATTTGCCTCTTAGGCCTGCCTCTCTTTTTTGGAAAAGGAGACACAGACAGACTTTGTTTGAAGGAAGGGATTTCGATTTCTGGCTGTAAAATTGGGGGTTCTTGTTCTTCTTTAGACTGTAAAGAAAAAACTTTAGAAGCAGGGATTTTTAAAGTCCTTTTAGGTGGCCCTTCCAGTTGAGGCATCTCCTTAGATTTAGGCCTTCCTCTTTTGGGCTTATAAATATCAGACAAAAGGTCACTAGAGACACACATACTGGAGGATAGTTTGTGAGTAGCAAAAGACTTATGAGATAGTTTTTCACTATCAGCTAAGAGAGCAAGAGATGGAGCTGTGGATTTGCTCAACTTTGGCAATCGGCGTTTAAGGAAGTCATGATCTACAAATGAAGGGGTCCAATGTTTTTCATAAACTTGGCTGGCTCAGAATTACTATTTGATAGTGAGCTACACGAAACGTTTTTAAAAAGCTCTGATCTTTCTAATTCTAGCCCTTTTGGAGACCGGCATGTGCTTCTTGCCACCACTTTAGTCCACCGAGGTTTTCTTCCTTTTCTTTTTTTTAATGGTTTGGACTGCAAACTAGTAGTTAGGCTTTCAGCAACTTGGCAGTGTTTGTCTGATGCAGATACTGCACCCAGTTTTAAAAAAGGCTTATTACTAAATAAACTAGTGAAGTTAACAACTGAAGGAGTAATAGTATGAATGCTGGATTCAGAAGTCAAACTTGGCTTTTTTCCAAGGGAAGAGCTGATTCTTGGAATATCTATATGGGTAGTTTTTGAATCATTTACCTCTTTATCAATCCCTTTACATCCAATACTAATGCTATGACCCACCGACCTATGACCAACATTCAAGTGAGTACTTTCAGAAGTAAACTGGTTCTTTCCAACAGATTCAGAAATTTCTTCAATTAGTTCTGTAGTAGAACTTAAAAGTAATGGATTAGGAGCCAACTGTGAGGAAGTTTCAGAGGGACTTCTGGTTAAAGGATTAACAGACACAGTAGGTGATGGGGAAGGGAGATTGCTTTCTCCTACTGCACTGAAAGGGGATTTAGCCGTAGATACATCAGAAGCACCTCCCATTTGAAAGTCTGGAGAAGTGCAATATACAGGAGGCTGCTTTTCATGCTTTGAGGTTTCATAAGATCCCCTCTCATTGGATGAGAAACTGTCTTGCTGAATGCATGTTCCTTCATTAAACATTTCTTTCTCCAAATTAATGGTTTCTTTTTGTACTGAGAACTTTTCCAATATGCTTTCTTTAGTCTGCCGTATAACATTCTTTTCAAAAGTTTTGCTGGTGGTACTGTCTTTCAGGGATTCAGAAAGTTCCTGACTTTCCTGATTATTGATGTTTGTACTACAAGAAGCCTTAAGTGGTTCCTGAGTGGGGAGCAGTGCTTCGGCTTTAAGGTTTATGGCATCTTTACTGATCAGACCTGCCAAAGGACAACTCACTAGTTTCTTTCCAATGTCCTTATTAACCAATCCCATTGCTGAACTTGCTACAATCTTCTTTGCACAGTCCTTGGCCACTAGGCCAACAGTAGAACCCAATTTCTTTCCCAAATCTTTATTAACCAGTCCAACCACAGTGCCAAGTCCTAACTTCTTGCCAGACTCTTTATTCACTAAACCTGGAACAATACCAATTCCTAGCTTCTTTCCTGAATCTTTGCTTAGCAATCCTACTGTAGTGATAGTTCCTGGCTTTTTGCCTAAGTCTTTATTAATGAATACCGCTGTAGTGCCAGTTCCCAGTTTTTTCACAGAGTCCTTATTGACCAATCCTACTGCTGCATTAAACACTGGCTTTTTCCCAGGATCTTTAGTTACCAATCCAACTGCTGAGCTGATAGTTGGCTTTTTTATTAAGTCCTTATGTATTATTCCAGCTACAGAGCCAACACCTGCTTTCCTGATCAAATCCTTGCTAACCAATCCTGCTGTAGTGCCAGTTCCTAACTTCTTCGGTTTTGTCTTGGAAGACTTGGAAGGAGGACAGGTAGCAATCAGTTGTGCCAACTTTTCTGTTACACTAGTTCCTCCATTAAGTAATGCTCTGTCCTTTAAATCAGGATCCCGGCTACCAACAAGAGTAGATGGTGTTGCGTTAATATAATCTGCCATTTCTGAGTGTACTGGAGATAGCTTCTTAGACAAAGGATTGTTTTCTCCCTGTGAATGAAGATGGATGACTTCTCCAGACTGGCATTCAGTGGCTGCAACATCATCTGCTTTCTTGTACAACTTTGAAGGGTCCTAAAATTTGAACAAGAAAAAAGTTAAAGAGGCAGTAAACCTTATACCACTTCAGCTTAGCTTAACAATCCAACAAACTAATGGATCACATATCAGATATACAATAGGCAACAGAGGCTTTTAAAAAAAACTAATATTATACCAATGTCACAGTATGTTAGCTCATCTGCTGCTATATGAGAGGCTATAATGGTATATTATCTTTGTTGACTTTCAACACGATAAAACTACATATTAGTGGGTCTTTAGAAATATCCCTGATATTTTGACATTTTAAAATGGCAAATCAATAGTCTATTTTCATCTTACTTTTGACTGGGTAAATATAAATGAAGCATATGAAGGTACCATTTTGAAAAGAAAATTATTTTAGCTACAGTATCCCATGGTCTTCATCTAAAATAATAGTTTACTGCCTACCTCCTTCATTGACTTAAATGATTCTAAACCTATAGAAGACAATCCCTAACCTACTTCTACTCTTTTATAACTCATTCTCAATTATGGTCTTGAGTAAGCAGTAGGGTTCTCTCTTAATGTGGAATAGGAAAGACAATTTAAACATTCATATTTTCTTCAGAATGTGTTTTTATATAAAATCTTACAGTGGGAAGCAACATTTAAGTCATTTACTGTAAACTGCTGTCTAATTCATGAATCCTCACTATATACTCTAGAAATAAATTCACTACTTCACACAATAATCTGTTTTACTTCTGGATAACCACTAAAGAGTTCTTCCTAACTATAAAATACTCATGAAAGAGGTGAATAAACGTAAAGTTATACTGTATTTGTGGATAGGAAGACATAAAGATAATTTTCCCTAAGCAAATTTATAAATTTAATGCAATCCCAATAAAAATACCAACAGATTTCTTTGGCATTCAGGAAAATTGATTATAATGTTCAATGGGGAAAACAGATATGAAAGAATAGCTAGAAAAACCTAAAATGTAGAAAAGCCAGAGAATAACCATACCAAATATTATTTTTTAAAGCCCCAATCACTGAAACAGTATAGAAGTGACAAATGAAAAGACAAACCAATTAAACAGCACAGAAAACGTAAAACCAAATTCAAGCATGTATGAAAATGTGAAAATGCTACAATCTAGTTGTAAACTACAAAAATTCCATATGCATTTAACTACATCCTTTAACCCAGAAATCCTACTTTGAGGGTCTATCCAAGATACACTCTTAAAAATATAATGTCTGCACAAGGGTCCAAAATGCACCACTATTTTAATATTTTAAAAACCCTAAAAAATGCAAACAATTATCTACAGGAAACTGGCTGAATAAATTAAGGTACATCTGTACAATGGAATACTGAGAAACTGTCAACAAAAACAAAAGTAGGAGGAGTAGGAGACATCAATATAGTGCTATGGAGTGATTTCCAGGATATATTATTAAATGGAAAAAAGCAAGGTTGAGAACAATGGTTATAATATGCTATGCCTTATACATATAATATACCTTCTGTATAAGAAAGTGGGAATAAAGAATATGTATATGCATATTGATTATATTTTAAAATGGAATGAACCAAAGATTAGCGAAAATAGTGACTTACAGGAAAGTAAACAGGGATAGAAGCTAGACCTCTATGCATCTAACTTTACGGTTTTTAGTTTGGAAGTGTTTTACACAGTTATGACACAAAGTTATATATAATAAAGGAGAACATCCCAAATCTCTAAATAATAAAAACAACAGGCCGGGCATGGTGGCTCACGCCCGTAATCCCAGCACTTTGGGAGGCTGAGGCGGGCAGATCACCTGAGGTCAGGAGTTTAAGACTAGCCTGGCCAACATGGTGAAACCCCACCTCTACTAAAAATACAAAATTAGCCGGGGTGGTGGCATGTGCCTGTTAGCTACTCGGGAGGCTGAGGCAGGAGAATCGCTTGAACCTGGGAGGCAGAGGTTGCAGTGAGCAGAGATTGTGCCACTGCACTCCAGCCTGGGCGAAAGAGCAAGACTCTGTCTCAAAAACAAACAAACAAACAAAAAATTCATCTATTCAATATATAGAAAATTAGTTATATAAGTATATGAAAAATAATTATTTTGAATTACTATAAAACACAATATTGAGAATCTACATCCTAAAATCTCAAAACATTACCCAAAAAAACAAACAAGCAAAAAACCCAGCCAGGCGCAGTGGCTCACACTTGTAATCTCATCACTTTGGGAGGCTGAGGTGGGCAGATCACCTGAGGTCCAGGAGTTTGAGACCAGCCTGGCCAACATGGTGAAATCCCATCTTTACTAAAACTACAAATAGTAGCTGGATGTGGTGGCAGGCACCTGTAATCCCAGCTACTTGGGAGGCTAAGGTATGAGAATTGCTTGAACCTGGGAAGGCGAGGTTGCAGTGAGCCAAGATCGCGCCATTGCACTTTAGCCTAGGTGACAGAGCGAAGCTCCGTCTCAAAAAAAAAAAACCCAAAAAAACAAAATGCCAGGTGCAGTGGCTCATGCCTGTAATCCCAGCACCTTGTGAGGCCAAAACAGGTGGATCATCTGAGGTCAGGAGTTTGAGAGCAGCCTAACATGGTGAAACCCCATCTCTACTAAAAATACAAAAATTAGCTGGGCATAGTGGCTCATGCCTGTAGTCCCAGCTACTCAGCAGCTGAAGCAGGAGAATCACTTGAACCTGGGAGGGGGAGGTTGCAGTGAGCCAAGATAGCACCACTGCACTCCAGCCTGGGCAAAAGACCGAGATTCTGTCTCAAAA
>NW_016804391.1:918264-920923 GCF_001698545.2 Rhinopithecus bieti
AAAAAAAAAAAAAAAAACCCAAAACCCAAAACCAAAGAATCTCTACCTCTCTCTCTCTCTCTTTTTTTTTTTTTTTTTTTTAAGAGATGGGGTCTTGCTCTGTCACTCAGGCTGGAGTGCAATGGCACAGTCATAGCTCACTGCAGCCGTGAACTTCTGGGCTTAAGCCATCCTCTCCGGCCTCAGCCTTCTGAGTAGTTGGGCTAAAAGACACAAGCCATCTTGCTCAGCAAAAGGAAGTGGTAAATTGCCCACAGTGAGCATATTACTGGTAATACACAGAGTATAGTAATTCTGAATTTAAATAGATAGATGACTAACAGATACATACATATAATAAGTAGCCATGTGAATATCACTAGGAACCAAAATGCTGGAAGAAAAAAACATACAGCTATAAAATCAAAGAAGTAAAAGGCTATAAGATAGAATTAAAAATATATTAAGTCTGTTTACCTCTCTATCCAATAAAATGCCTACAAACATCGGCAACCCATTAGCAATGAAGCATAACCGTGGTCTCTAAATACCGTTTCCCATTAAAATGAACCAGGGCTCCTGCAGAAATGACTGTTTCCAAATATTAGACAAGAAATGTAAAGGATGATCCTAGTGACAGGTATATAACTCTAGTATCTTCACTTTGAACTAGTCACTATGTTTTTGTATTAAATTTCCCATAATGAAATGTGTTTATTGAATAAAAAAAAGTTCTTCCTAAGAGTAAAGTGAAATATACTTTTCTGCAACTTTCACTTACTGGTCCAAGTCTCACTTTCTAAAAATCAGAGTAAATCTAATTCCTCTTCTTCCCAATGGTTGTCAGACATTTGAATTCAACCAAAACATTTAACTTCCTGACTCAACAGTTTCACTTCTTTCTGATCATTTTCTGATGCAAGTGTTTAAGTTTGTAAATACCCTTCTTTACATGTGGCACCTAAAAATGAACACAATATATTCAGTACTTGATTGACTCAGAATAAAGGGAACTATCTCTTCTTTTGGACTGGACCTTGTAATTTTGCCCAAGGGCAAACTGGCTTTGATAGTCTCATATACTCAGAAATTAAATAAACACCACACACTTTCTTTACGTTATATTAAAGAATCCCAGGGAGGTGGGGAAGGTTAATAGGTACAAAAAATAAAATAAAAAAATAGAAAGAATGAATAAACAAGACCTACTAATAATTGATAGCACAACAGTGTGACTATAGTCAATAATCATTTAATTGTACATTTTAAAATAACTAAAAGAGTATAACTAGACCATGTGCAACACAAAGCATAAATGCTTGAGGGGATGAATACCTCATTCTCTATGATGTGATTATTACGCACTGCATGCCTATATCAAAACATCTCATGTATCCCACAAATACACTATGTATCCACAAAAATTAAAAATTAAACAAAAAACAATTCCCATTCATTACTTTTATAGTTACTTTTAAAACAAATATTAAGTTTGTTTTAAATATTTTTAAACAGATTTATGCCTGAATATGACACTTCCAATTTTAAAAGTTATCCTTAAAAATGTGAACTATGATTACACACAATACCATGTATCACATGCAGTTAAAAAAAAAAAAACTCTGGCTGGGTGCAGTGGCTCATGCCTGTAATCCCAGCACTTTGGGAGGCTGATGTGGGCAGATCACCTGAAGTCAGGACTTTGAGACCAGGCTGACCAACAGGGAGAAACCCCATCTGTACTGAAAATACAAAGTTAGCCGGGTATGATAGCACATGCCTGTAATCCCAGCTACTTGGAAGGCTCAGGCAGGATAATCGCTTGAACCCGGGAGGCAGAGGTTGCTGTGAGCTGATATCATGCTACTGCACTCCAGCCAGGGCAACAAGAATGAAACTCAGCCTCAAAAGCAAACAAACAAACAAACAAAAAGCCTCACAAACAACACTGAATTAACAGAGCCAGAAAAACAAAGTACATACTCTGACTTCATTTATATAAAGACCACAAAGGGGAAAAATGTATTATTATGATATTAATAGTCAAAAAACTTGTTACTCCTGGTAAGGACAGTAATGAGAAAGAAGACCAATGGGTTCTTACTGGGTGCTAGCAATGTCATACTACTTTTTTATTTCTTTTAAGACAGGGTCTCACTCTGTGGTCCAGACTGGAGTGCAGTGACCTGATAATAACCTTCAACTTCTAAGCTTAAGTGATCCTCCCACCTCAGCCTCCCAAGTCTAGGACTGCAAGCACGAGCCACCACACCACGCCTGGTTTTTTTTTTTTTTTTTTTTTTTTTTTTTTTTTTTGAGTAGAAATGAGGTCTTGCTTTGTTGCCCAGGCTAATCTCGAACTCCTCGAGGCTCTAATCTCGAAGCTCAAGTGATTTTTCCCTCAGCTTCCCAAAGTGCTGGGATTACAGAGGTGAGCCACCGCACCTGGCAAACACATTTCTTAAACTGAATGCTGGTTGTCTGATATGGCTGAGTTCATGAAAATTTGCTGAGCTGTTACATTTATGATAGGTATTTTTCTATATGTATGTTATACTTCAATAGGAAGTTATTTCTTAAATTCTGTCTAAAAGTAAAGTAGAAACATGTTCAGCTTCCTTAATTGGCTAATGAATGTGTTCAACCCTGGTTTATCACTTTTTTTTTTTTTCCAAAATGG
>NW_016804391.1:922089-937463 GCF_001698545.2 Rhinopithecus bieti
TTTTTTTTTTTTTTTTTTTTTTGAGTAGAAATGAGGTCTTGCTTTGTTGCCCAGGCTAATCTCGAACTCCTCGAGGCTCTAATCTCGAAGCTCAAGTGATTTTTCCCTCAGCTTCCCAAAGTGCTGGGATTACAGAGGTGAGCCACCGCACCTGGCAAACACATTTCTTAAACTGAATGCTGGTTGTCTGATATGGCTGAGTTCATGAAAATTTGCTGAGCTGTTACATTTATGATAGGTATTTTCTATATGTATGTTATACTTCAATAGGAAGTTATTTCTTAAATTCTGTCTAAAAGTAAAGTAGAAACATGTTCAGCTTCCTTAATTGGCTAATGAATGTGTTCAACCCTGGTTTATCACTTTTTTTTTTTTTCCAAAATGGAGTCTTGCTCTATGGCCCAGGCAGGAGTGCAGTGGCGCAATCTTGGCTTACTGCAACCTGCACCTCCTGGGTTCAAGCAATTCTCTGCCTCAGCTTCACGAGTAGCTGGGATTACAGGAGCCTGCCACCATGCCCGGTTAATTTTTGTGTTTTTAGTAAAGATGCGGTTTCACTGTCTTGGCCAAGCTGGTCTTGAACTCCTGACCTCATGATCCACCTGTCTCAGCCTCCCAAAGGTGCTGGGATTACAGGTGTGAGTGAGCCACTGTGCCTGGACTGGTTTTTCACTTTTACCAGAAATAAATATCTGAGAGAAATTAAAAGCAGTTTAAAACAGAGTTCATATCCCACAGTAAATGGTCTATTACTAAATAAGGCACACAGACAATCTGATGTTGATTTCAAAAATCTTTTCTTCCAAATTCTGATACTATATAAAATAAATGAATGAGACAACATTAAGATTTTGAGGTCGGGTGTGGTGGCTCATGCCTGTAATCCCAGAACTTTGGTAGGCCGAGGTGGGCAGATCACGAGGTCAGAAGATTGAGACCATCCTGGCCAACATGGTGAAACTCCGTCTCTACTAAAAATACAAAAAAAAAAAAATTAGCAGGCATGGTGGCGTGTGCCTGTAGTCCCAGCTACTCAAGAGGCTGAGGCAGGAGAATCGCTTGAACCCAGGAGGCGGAGGCTGCAGTGAGCCGAGATCCATGCCACTGCACTCCAGCCTGGGCAACACAGCAAGACTCTGTCACCAAAAAAAAAAATCTTGAAAACTGTATTTGGTACTGATATTATCCTCTTACATTTGTAAGAACCCTTTAAAATGACTGATAAGAGGTACCACTTTAAGAGAATATATTATCAATTAGGCACCAAAAAAGATGCTGTATTAAAACATGACATTAAGCATGTAATTTTTTCCAACAGGAAAATAGCTTTATTCCAAATATAAAATATTCTCATTTAAAAAAAAGAACCAAAGTATAAACAATACCTTTCATGAATAAACACTTTACATTCAGATATTTTACTGTATACATCAAAATAAACAAGTGTATTCTTTTATACAAATGGAGCCAACAATGCTTGCTGTTTTGTAGCCCATTTGCTTTAAATGATATGACACTTTTATGTGTAAATAAATGAAAAGCTAGATGTTAAATTCAACAGTTTCACAATAGTTCATAATTCATAAAATTAACCACCTACTGACTATACTTAAATAGTTTCTGGCTTTTTGTTACTATAAATAATATGGTGGGCTGGGCACAGTGGCTCACGCCTGTAATCCCAGCACTTTGGGAGGCCAAGGCGGGCAGATCATCAGGTCAGGAGTTCTAGACCAGCCTGATCAACATGGTGAAACACCCTCTCTACTAAAAATACAGAAAAATTAGCTGGGTGTAGTAGTGCGCGCCTGTAATCCCAGCTACTCAGGAGGCTAAGGCAGAACAATTGCTTGAACTTGGGAGGCAAAGGTTGCAGTGAGGCGAGATTGCGCCACTATACTCCAGCCGGGGAGACAGACCAAGGCTCCGTCTCAAGAACAAAAAAAAAAAGTCCAGGCGCGGTGGCTCACACCTGTAATCCCAGCACTTTGGTAGGCCGAGGTGGGCGGATCATGAGGTCAGGAAATCAAGACCATCCTGGCTAACACGGTGAAATCCCGTCTCTACTAACAATACAAAAAATTAGCCAGGCGTGGTGGCGGGCTCCTGTAGTCCCAGCTACTGGGGAGGCTGAGGCAGGAGAATGGCGTGAACCCAGGAGGTGGAGCTTGCAGTGAGCCGAGATGGCGCCACCGCACTTCAGCCTGGGCAACAGAGCGAGACTCTGTCTCAAAAAAAAAAAAAAAGTCTTTCCTGCATGTAGTTGTCTAGTGTGTAACTAATGCATACACCCTTTGGCTCTGTAATTTCACCTTTAAAAATTTACCTGAAGGAATTGAACAAGTATGCAAAGAAAAATGCAATTGGACGTTTACCATATTATTATTTTTTTATTTTATTTATTTTAATTTTATTTTATTTTTTGAGAAGGAGTCTCCCTCTGTCGCCCAGGCTGGAGTGCAGTGGCGCCATCTCGGCTCACTGCAAGCTCCGCCTCCCGGGTTCACACCATTCTCCTGCCTCAGCCTCCTGAGTAGCTGGATTACAGGCGCCCACCACCGCACCCGTCTAATTTTTTGTATTTTTAATACAGACGGGGTTTCATCATGTTTGCCAGGATGGTCTCCATCTCCTGACCTTGTGATCTACCCGCCACAGTCTCCCAAAGTGCTGGGATTACAGACGTGAGCCACCATGCCGGACCAAGAAAGACTTTCTATTCCCATTCAGTATTTAAGATGTCACAACCTTAAATAAAGACTTCCTGGGTTGGGCGCAGTGGCTCACGCCTGTAATCCTAACACTTTGGAAGGCCAAGGCAGGTGGATCATTTGAGGTCAGGAGTTCCAGACCAGCTTGGCCAACATGGTGAAACCCCATCTCTACTAAAAATACAAAAAAATTAGCTGGAAGTGGCAGCACATGCCTGTAATCCCAGCTTCTGGGGGAGGCTGAGGCAGGAGAATTGCTTGAACTCAGGTTGCAGTGAGCAGAGATCGTGCCACAGCACTCCAGTCTGGGCGACACAGCCAGACTACATCTCACACACACACATACACACACCCCTTCTAGGCGACACAGCCAGGCTACATCACACACACACACACCTTTCTGGCCAGGCGTGGTGGCCCGTACCTATAATCCCAACACTTTGAGAGGCTTAGGCAGGAGGATTACTTGAACCCAAGAGTTTGAGACTACCCTGGGCAACATAGGGAGATCCCCTTCTCTTCAAAAAATAAATCTAAAAAATTAGCACAGTGGTGCATGCCTGTATTTTCCGGTACATGGGAGGCTGAAGCGGAGAATGGCTTGAGCCAGGAGGTCAAGGCTGCAGTGAGCCATGATCACACCACTGCACTCTAACCTGGGAGACAGGCTAAGACCCTGATTTTTTATTGCATTTCTGTTTACATTTGACTTATCTATTATTCTAAATGTCTTTTCACATGATTTTGCTGGCCATCTGTATTTCTCCTGCAGTGAAAAGCTGTTCAAGATCCTGGTCCATATATTTTTCTAAATTGTGGAGGTCATTTCTAATTTAGATGGGCCCTTAACATTTTACAAATAATACTCCTTTCTCACATGTTGCACATTTTTCCCAATTTACCAGCTGTCTTTCACCTACTATTCTTCTTGAAGTTAAAACCTTAAACAAAAGTTTTTAAATTTTTTAATTAAAAAGTGAAAGGCCCAGGCTGGTCTCAAACACCTGGCCTCAAGCAATCTCCTGCTTCAGCCTCCCAAAGTGCTAGGATTACAGGTATGAGCCACCATGCCTCACCAAAATCTTTTATGTATTCAAATACTTATGAAAAACTGTACTAATTACCTCACATATTCCTTACAACCACGATATAGTGCAATTACTATAATTATCCTCATTTAAAAGATTAAAGAATGGTTTAGATACTAGCTAACTTGCTCAAGGTCACTTAACCAGTAAATGATTAAGAAATAATTTAAACATAGTCTGATTTCATAACTAAAGTTCTTAACCACTGTATTAAATAAAATAGTCTCTTTATAAGTTTTTCTCTCTCTCTCTCTCTCTCTTTCTCATTTTTTTGAGACTGAGTTTAGCTCTATCACCCAGGCTGGAGTGCAGCGGCTCAATCTCGGTTCACTGCAACCTCTGTCTCCTGGGTTCAAGCAATTCTTGTGCCTCAACCTCCCGAGTAGCTGGGTTTACAGGGACCCGCCACCATGCCTGGCTAATTTTTGTATTCTTAGTAAAGATGGGGTTTCACCGTGTTGGCCAGGCTGGTCTCAAGACTCTGGACCTCAAGCGATCCACTCACCTCAGCTTCTCAAAGTGCTAGGATTACAGGCATGAGTCACTGCGCCCACTTCTTTTTTTCATTCATGAAAAAATATATTTCAGCCTAAGGTGGAATATAGTTTTGTTTACTTTTTTATTTTTAAATGGAGTTTCGCTCTTGTTGCCCAGGCTGGAGTGCAATGGCAAGATCTTGGCTCACCGTAACCTCCGCCTCCCAGGTTGAAGCGATTCTCCTGCCTCAGCCTCCCGAGTCACTGGGATTACAGGAATGTGCCACCATGCCTGGCTAATTCTGTATTTTTAGTAGAAACGGAGTTTCTCTATATTGGTCAGGTTGGTCTCGAACTCCTGACCTCAGCCTCCAGCCTTGGCCTCCCAAAGTGCTGGGATTACAGGCGTGAGCCACCACGCCCAGTCTTGTTTTCTTATACTTGAAAAAATCATGTCCTCCTAAAGACGACAATCTTCACTACACTTTCAATTAATTATTTTTTGGTTTCTTTTCGTTTTTACTTTACTTGCCATGTTAAATTCTAAAAATATAATCTGGGGGTAGGGAAAGCAGCCTTTATTCCAAAAGATTTGCTCATTGTTCTAAGAACATTACTCATTTCATGCCCATTGATTATTTATAATTAATGCAATGTAATAAATAACATTACATATTCTTATTCATATTTGGATCTTACTCTAAGTTATTAAGGTTTTGTTTCATTCGTATTTATGCTTATTCTTATGCCACTAACATATAGATACTAAAACTTCATAATAACATTTGAATACTTGAAAAGAATTAGGTTTTTTTTTTCTTGTATTCCTAAAGAAATTCCCTATTTTATTTACAACATTACTGAGATTTAATTCACATGCCATAAAATTCACCTTGTTTTTGTTTGAGACAAGGCCTGGTTCTGTTGCCCAGTCTAGAATACAGTGTCAATCCCAGCTTACCACAACTTTTACCCCCGCAGGTTCTAGCCAACATCCCACCTCAGCCTCTCAAGTAGCTGGGATCACAGGAATGCAACACCATGCCTGGCTAATTTATTCTAGAGATTAGACTCTCACTTTCTTGCCCAGGCTGGTCTCGAACTCCTGAGCTCAAGCGATCTGCCTACCTCAGCCTCCCAAAGTGTTGGAATTACAGGCATGTGCCATTGCACCCAGCCAAATTCACCCTTTTAAAGTGGACAATTCAGTGTTTTTTTTTTTTTTTTTTTTTTTTAACGATAGCTACAGAATTGTGCAAATATCACCACTACTTCACTACTTTAATAACATTTTCATCAGGCTGTTTTTCCATATGTATACTTCCTCATAAACTTGAGATATGACTGAAGCTTTTAAAAAACCTCACATGGTTTTAACTATGTATTTTAACATAGAAAAACATATCCTGACATTAACTTTAGCTCTACAATAACAAAGTAAATGTATTTAGTCAAGCTTTTTTGTGTTTCTGGGTATTTATCTATATAAGTCCTAAATATGTGCTGTTAAATGTATTTCTAAGTATTTCATAGATTCTGCTGCTTCTTTCATTAATAAATTCTTTTTGCTGTTATAGAATACTTTCTAACTATAACTGATAGTATTCAAGAATGCTTCATTTTATTTTATAATATTAAATTCTTGCTTCATCAAGAATTCGTTTTTTCAGGCCGGGTATGGTGGCTCACGCCTGTAATCCCAACACTTTGGGAGGCCGAGGCAGGAGGATCACGTGAGGTTGGGAGTTCAAGACCAGCCTGGCCAACATGGTGAAACCTATCTCTACTAAAAATACAATAATAATAATAATAATAATAATGATAATAATAATGATAATAATAAGCTGGGTGTTGCATTGTGTGCCTGCAATCCCAGCCACGTGGCAGGCTGAGGCAGAATAGCTTGAACCAGGCAGGTGGAGATTGCAATGAGCTGAGATCGTGCCACTGCACCCCAGCCTGGGGGATAGAGCAGGACTCTATCTCCAAAAAAAAAAAGAAAAGAAAAAAAAAAACCTTTTTTTTCCAGCAAGTATTTACTAAGTACCTACTATTGAGCACTGAGGATAGCAGCAGTTTAAAAAAAAATCCAAAGACACCTTCCTCCATGGAGATGTCATTGTAATGCATGAGCAAAGCAGAGAAAATGAGTAAAATATTTGGTATATCACATGATAAAATACACTATGGAGAAAATTAGAGCATGGAAGAATTGAAAAGACCAGGGATGGAAAGAATTTACAATGTTAAAACAGGCTGTCAGGAAGGTTCTGATTGAAAACTCATCTGTGCAGAAATCAAAAGGAGGTGAAAGGCAAAGATGGATCCATGCAGGTATGTGGGGGAAAAACAGGAACCAAGAAAGCAAAGGCCCTGAGCCAGGAGCTTGTCTCTTTAAAGAACAATAAATAATCCAGGTTTGCAATACTAGAGTAAGCAAGAGAAGAATAATGTGGCAGGTGGTAGGAAAAGGGACATATTTCAGTCCAAGAAAGAGGAAGCCATTGGAAGATTTTATGAAGAAGAGGTATATGACCTGACCATTCATTCAACAATATTTATTGGTACCTACTCATTGTTGTGGATATGTCAAGGAAAAGACAGACAACGATCCCCATTCTCATACAACTTATATTGCAGAGAGAAGGACAATAAAGAAAAACACAAAAAAACTTTTAAAGATTATTATTTGTTAGAAGGTGGCAAGGGTTATGGGATAAACACCAACTGAATACTAGGAGAGGGCTTACAAAATTAATTAGGCAATTAGGTTATGTTTCGATGATCAGCTAACATTTTAGTAATGACAGAAGTGATGAAATTATTAACAGGAGCATAAAGAATGCCAGAGTGGCAGGATTTGACCGACTGACTCGGGAAAATAATAAGTGCTCAGAGGCTGGGAGCAGTGGCTCACATCTGTAATCCCAGCACTTTGGGAGGCTGAGGTGGGCAGACCACGAGGTCAGGAGTTCGAGACCAGTCTGACCAACATGGTGAAACCCCATCTCTACTAAAAATACAAAAATTAGCCGGGTGTGGTGGTGCGTGCCTGTAATCCCAGCTACTCAGGAGGCTAGGGCAAAAGAATCGTTTGAACCCGGGAGGCAGAGGTTGCAGTGAGCCAAGATCACGCCACTGCACTCCAGCCTGGGCAACAGAGTGAGACTAGGTCTCAAAAAAAAAAAAAAAAAAAAAAGGTACTCAGAGAGGGGTACACATCACGGAGACTGTTGTAGACTGTTTTTAAAGGCTTGAGATTTTACTCTGAATGAAATGGGGAAGCACGGTGGGGGGTTCAGCAGAAGAGCGATATGATCTCAAATCTCCAAATGGTCCCTCTAGCTACTCTCTTGGTAAAGTTTCAAGAGCAGAAGCTCAGAGCCTTGCTGGCAAGCTACATACTTATTTTGACAAGACTTAGACTTGAGGGTAGTGACTCAGATGAAGGTAGAAACAGTGGAAGTGATGACAGATAACAAAGACTGTGTTATATTTTTACTGCACAAAAATACAGTAAAAGAGGAAGACTGAAAATGATGATCAGGAGTTTAGTTTGAGACATGTTAAAATTGAAATACTAAACATCAAAGTAGAGAAGTAGAAGAAGAAAAATTCAGATTTGGAAGTCAACAGCATATTGACATTTAAAAGCTTGAGACTGGACATAACCAAGTGAGGGTGAATGTAAACCGAACAGTAAACTAAAGACTGATAACACCAAGGTATTGTAACATTAAAGATCAGGAAGAATGAGAAGCCGGGAAAAAAAAGAGAGAAAGAGAATGAATGTGTGGTATCTTGGAACCCAAATGAAGCACATATTTCCACGAGTGACAAATGCTGCTGACAAGCAGAAATGAGAACATACATTTGTTTGTTGGATCATTGGTAATCATGCAACAGCAGTTACTTTATTATGGAGCAAAAACCTGATTGAAATGGGTTTGAAAGAGAATGGAAAGAGAAATCTAAAAGGTAAGTTTAGAATAGCAAGGGAAACAGTGAAGTGGGGTGACACCTAGATGATGAAGTAGAATCAAAGTACGGTGTGTGTTACCTAACAATGGGGATAAATTCTAAGAAACGTCTCTAAGAAATGTGATTTTTGTCATTGTATGATCATAGCGTGTAATTACACAAATCTAGATGATATAGCCTGCCACACACCTAAGCTATGTGGAATAGCCTATTGCTCCTAGGCCACTAACCTGTACAGCGTGGTACTGTACTGAATACCATAGATCACTGCCAAAAAAAAAAATAGGATTTTTATATATAAACATAGAAAAGGTACAGTAAAAATACGGTATAAAAGATAAAAATCTACTTATAGAAGATACAAGTACACCTGTATAGGGTACTTACCATGAATAGAGCTTGCAAGACTATAAGACACTCTGGGAAAGTCAGTGAATGCTCAGTGAATGTAAAGGGCTAGGACATTACTGTACACTACTGTTGACTTTATAAACACCGAACACTTAAGCTACACTAAATTTTTAAAAATTTCCCTTCATCAATAATAAATTCATCTGGCTGGGCACAGCAGCTCACGCCTGTAATCCCAGCACTTTGGGAGTCTGAGGCCAGGGGATCACTTGAGGTCAGGAGTTTTAGAGACCAGCCCGGAAAACATGGCAAAACACTGTTTCTACTAAAAATACAAAAATCAGCTGGACATGGTGGCGGGAGCCTGTAATCTCAGCTACTCGGGAGTGTGAGGCAGGAGAATTACTTGAACCCAGGAGGCAGAGCCTGCAGTGAGCCGAGATCATGCCACTGCACTCCAGCCTGGGAGGCACAGGAGACTCTGTCTCAATAAAAAATAAATAAATAAAATAAAACAAATTAACCTTAGATTACTTTTTTTACTTTATTACCTTTTAAATTTATTTATTTATTTATTTATTTATTTATTTATTTTTGAGACAGAGTCTCGCTCTCTGTCAGCCCAGGCTGAGCTGCCAGTGGCTTGGAACTGCAGCTCCTGCAAGCTCCGCCTACGTCGGTTCACGCCAATTCTCTGTCCTCAGGCTCCGAGTAAGACTGGACAGGTGCCCGCCAACACTTCCGGCTAGTTTTTTTGTATTTTTAGTAGAGGCGGGGTTTCACCGTGTTAGCCAGGACAGTCTCAATCTCCTGACCTCGTGATCCGCCCGACTCGGCCTCCCAAAGTGCTGGGATTACAGGCGTGAGCCACCGCACCTGGCCTAAATTTTTTTACTTTTTGACTCTTTTGTAGTAACAGCTTAAAATGCAAACATACAGCTGTACATCTTTTTTGTATCTTTACAATTATTTATTTAAAGATTTTTAAATTTATTTTACCTTTTCAACTTTCTTGTTAAAAACTAAAACACAAACATTAGCATAAGTCTACACAGGGTCAGGATCATCAAGACATCATTAGGTGACAGGAATTTTTCAGCTCCATTATACTCTTATGGGACCACCAAAATGTGATCTGTCATTGATCCAAACATGATTATGCAGCACACAACTGTAGTTTCTTCTGAATGTGAGAAATGACATCTTTGTCTTCTCAAAGAAAATATAGCCACAAAAAGAAAAAAGGCATGCACTCATGAAGTTTAATATATATGGATGTATGTATATGTGCATATGGAAAGATAAATCTACTACAGAACTACCCAGTTCTAATGGAATTGACTGAATAATTTCATCTTTCATCCTCTGATTTGAAATGCTACACTTCCCATGTACTAAATCCTCACATATACATGAGTCTACTACTAGTTTTTATTTTCTTCTTCCTTTTTCTTTCTGAGACAGGGTCTTGCTCTGTCACACAGGCTGGAGTTCAGTGGCAAGAACATGGCTCATTGTAGCCTCGACCTCCTGGGCTCAAGCAATCCTTCCACCTCAGCCTCCTGAGGAGCTGGGACCACAAGCATGTGTAATCATGCTTGGCTAATTTTTTTTTTTTTTTTTTTTAATTTTTGTAGAGAGAGGGTCTCACTATGTTGCCCAGGCTGGTCCCGAACTCCTGGGCTCGGGCAATTCTCCTGTCACAGCCTCCCAAAGTACTGAGATTACAGGTGTGAGTCACCGTACCCAGCCAATTACTAGATTTTCTATTTGGTGTCAGTGATTTTCTGTTTTTTTTTCCATATAAACCTTATAAGTAACTTATCTAGTGCCAATTTGATTTGTTCAAAATTCTGATTCTTAAATTTGCAGATACCCAGAAGAAGTGAAAGCAGGAACTGGAACAGGTAGTTGAAAATCCATGTTCATGGCAGCATTAGTTAGTCACAATAGCCAAAAGCAGGTTGCTTCACAGTCCATCAACGGATGAACAAATGAAATGTGGTATATACAACTAACTCTTGAACAACAGAAGTTTGAACTGTGCAGGTCATAGCATATAGAGATTTTCTTCCACCTCTGCTACCCCTGAGACAGCAAGACCAACCCCTACTCTTCCTCCTTGGCCTATTCAAACTGAAGATGATGAGGATGACAACCTTATCAACTTCCACTTAATGAACAGTGTAAATATACAATTTTCTATTCTATAACTTACTTTACTATAAGAATATAATAAATAATACATATATAAAATATATGTTAACAGGCTATGTTATCGTTAAGGCTTCTGGTCAACAGTAGACTATAAGGAGTTAAGTTCTGGGGGAGTCAAAAGTTATACTTGGATTTTCAACTGTGTGTGGAGTTGGTGCCCATAACTTCAGCATTGTTGAAGGGTCAACTGCACACACAATGGAATATTATTCAGCCATAAAAGAAGAAAATCTTTTTAAATATTTTTTTAGATGGAGTCTCACTGTGATGCCCAGGCTGGAGTGCAGTGGCGTGATCTTGGCTCACTGCGAGCTCTACCTCCCAGGTTCATGCCATTCTCCTGCCTCAGCCTCCTGAGTAGCTGGAACTACACCACCACCGCGCCCGGCTGATTTTTTTTGTATTTTTAGTAGAGACGGGGTTTCACCATGTTAGCCAGGATGGTCTCGATCTCCTGACCTCGGGATCTGCCTGCCTCAGCCTCCCAAAGTGCTGGGATTACAGGCATGAGCCACCCTGCCCGGCCAAAAGAAGAAAATTCTAAGGAATGCCAAAACATGAATAAACTTTTAAAGATATTATGCTAAGTGAAATAAGCCAGTCATCAGCGGACAAATACTGCATGATTCCACTTACATATGAGATAACCAGAACAGTCAAATTCATAAAGACAGAAAACAGAATAGTGGCTGCAAGGGGCTTCTGGGAGGGGTTAACAGGGGAGTCACTGTTTAATAGAAACAAAATTTCAGTTGGAGAAGATTTTTTTAAATTGTAGAGAAGAACGGATGGTGAGGGCTGCAAAACAATGTAAATGTACTTAATGTTGCCTCAGCCTCCTGAGAAGATGGGACTACAGGGACACGCCACCATGCATGGATAGTACTTTTTGGGTTTTTTTTGTTTGTTCGTTTTTTTGTTTTTTGTTTTTTGAGGCAGAGTTCTGCTTTTGTTGCCCAGGCTGGAGTGCAATAGTTTGATCTCGGCTCACTGCAACCTCTGCCTCCCGGGTTCAAGCAATTCTCCTCCCTCAGCCTCCCAAGTAGCTGGGATTACAGGTGTGTGCCACCACACTCGGTTAATTTTGTAGTTTTAGTAGAGATGGGGTTTCTCCATGTTGGGGAGGCTGATCTTGAACTCCCGACCTCAGGTAATCCGCCTGCCTCAGCCTCCCAAAGTGCTAAGATTACAGGCATTAGCCACTGTGCCCAGTCAGCCTGGCTAGTTTAAAATGTTTTGTAGAAACAGGGTCTCTCTATGTTGCCCAGGCTGGTCTTGAACTCCTTGGCATCAGCCACTGTGCCTGACCCAGAAAACACTTTCAAGAAAAGTACAACACTTTCAGTTTGTGGCATATAATCAAAAGAGAACCAAAACATCTGAGAAGAGGAGTAAAAATAAAATGCTAAACAGAAATATTAAATAAAATTAAACATATAGGTCAAGAATATATTTTAATAGAAAGTCACCAAATATTTTCTTTTCAAAAGCAGACCACAATGGGCTTTTCTTAAATTATAAAACCATTAGATGCTGAACTTGAATTTTATATTCCACACTGAAGCCCAAATTCTATCCTCATTATATTGCCTTCATAGGATCAAGAGTAAGCCAAAACATGTTACTAGTATAAGTTTAATTTTTTTAAAAAATTATAAAATAATGGCAATACTAACATAGAAATCATCATATGATGTAAACTTCACCAGCCTAGAAGTTCTTCTTGCTATATATAATTTAAGGAATAGATATAAGGTGCCAATTTGTCCCAGTGGCAGAGGACAAAAAGTCTTCAGGGTCTTTTTAACACCTCTTTTATTCCGAACATGAAAAACCTCTGCAATAGCACATATCTGACTTCATCTATAGTCTTTCTCACAGGATTTCTCCCTATCCCTATCTAACTAGTTATGAAAGAGGTACAATTTTGAACTATGTACTCAGTGATTTTAACTCACAAAGCGAGGTTAGACAGGAAACTTTTCTTTCATCATTAAAAGTTTTTATCTTGTCTTTCTCATAATGAACTCTGACAAAAGTTCCAGGTTTTGTCATCGTATCATATAGGACCTTTAATTCTGATGTCTCTCAAAAAGCTTTCATTCATTTCCACACAGCTGTATCTCAAAATTAATTAGTAATGTGTAACTATCGAGCAGCCGTACGTGAGGATCTCTGGAGTGATTTACAATCATTAAAATGAAATCAAAGATATGAGCAAACAACCATAAAAAGCAGTATATGAATTAGTGAGTCAAAGTAATGATATTTAAGCTTAATTCTCTGGGACTAAAGAAGATATGCCTTCTAACAATTTGGTTCAATAATGATTTTTTTTCCATTAGCAAGATCAATAACGAAATGAGAAACATTCACATTCACCATTAAAACAAACCACAATACAGACTCCAGCAGATATCCTAGATATGAAAGTGAACTCTTCAATCAGCCAAATGCAGTACTGATTAGAGAAGTTCCTACTACATAATGAAATCGAGAATTGAGGATGAACCTGATTAAACTAATTACGGTAGTTTTAATCTTCCTGGCACATTTATAGCAGAGGCTGCAGAGCTCAATGGCAGGGATTTGCTCTGCCCTTCCATTTAAGGGAGCTCATGCTTCCATATTAGAAGTTATTTTGGGAAAAGAGTGACACCCTGTTTTATCTCCAAGGCTTTTGGACAGATCACAGCCCCTTAGCTGTCTATTTTGTGTATGTAAAGGGGGAAAAAAGATTTTACTGAAAGGTAAAGATTCAGGATATTTTGCATAATTGCTGCTGCCATGAAGAAGCTGGGCTCTGTGCCAACTGTTCTCTTCTCTACCATAAAAATACCTCTAGCTTCAGCAGCTTTTAAAGTAAACAATCAAGATGAAGGTAAGACAACAGAATACATCACAGCAAGACTTAGAGATACCTATATACAATCAGGTCTTCTTGCTTGAATAGCATTTGTCAACAAGAACATGGAAGTGAAAACGTAGCAGTCAAATAATGTAGACATGCATTCTGGACCTTTTCATAAATAGGCATAAGGAAAAAAAAAAAGCACTCAGAAATGGCACCCAGCCCATAGGGCATAGGTAAGATGACAGACTGTGCCGATATTCTCCTATTAACAAGTCTCAAATTCTCTGGTAAGAGCTAAGGAGCCTAGATTAGGCGTGGTATCTCACCTGTAATCCCAGGATTTTGGGAGGCTGAGGCATGCAGATCACTTGAGGCCAGGAGTTTGATACCAACCTGGTCAACATGGGGAAACCCTGTCTCTGCTAAAAATACAAAATTAGCCAAACATGGTGGCACATGCCTGTAATCTCAGCTACTCAGGAGACTGAGGCATGAGAATCACTTGAACCTGGGAGGTAGAGGTTGCAATGAGCTGAGATTGCACCACACCACCCCAGCCTGGGTGACAGAATGAGACTCTGTCTCTAAATAAATAAATAAATAAAAAGAAACTATTAAAAAAAAAAAAAAAAAGCTAAGGAGCCTAAACACAAACAATTGGTTTAAAAAATAAAAACGAAACAAAAGGCAGTTGGATAAACAATACTCTATAGTACTAATAATAAAATTGTTTGACTTGGGCTCATATGGTACCACCTATTAGAGGTAAGTCATTAAGATGTGTTAAACTCTTTCAAAAGGTGTTTGACATCTAAAAATATTTCTTTCTTCCTTATTTTTTATATCAGAAATGGGGTCTCATTATGTTGCCACAGCTGGATTTGAACTCCTGGCCTCAAGCAATCCTCCTGCCTCAGTCTTCTGAGTAACTGGAATTACAAGCCTGAGTCACCATGCCCAACTTCAAAATGTTTTCTTAAACTAAGACTATTTTCAGATGTTTTTAATTATTTATTATATATTGTCTCACTCTGTCACCAAGACTGGAGTGCAGTGGCATGATCGCAGCTCACTGCAACCTCCACCTCTTGAGTTCAAGCGATTCTCCTGCTTCTGCCTTCCAAGTAGCTGGGACTACAGGTGCATGCCACCATGCCTAGCTAATTTTTGTATTTTTAGTAGAGACAGGGTTTCGTCATGTTGGCCAGGCTGGTTTCGAACTAGTGGCCTCAAGTGATCTACCATGCCCAGCTGACTTTCAGATGTTTTTAAATGGAGATACCATAGACAGGTTCACTTATCACTATGTGCCATAATAAAATACTTAAGGCCAGGCATGGTGGCTCACGCCTGTAATCCCAGCACTTTGGAAAGCCAAAGCAGGTGATCACTTGAGGCCAGGAGTTCAAGACCAGCCTGGCCAACATGGGGAAACCCCATCTCTACTTAAAATACAAAAATTAGCTGGGCATGGTGGCAGGCACCTGTAATCCCAGCTACTTGGGAGGCTCAGGCAGAAGAATTGCTTTAACTGGGGAGACAGAGGTTGCAGTGAGCCACGATTGCGCCACTGCACTCCAGCTTAGATGACAGAGCAAGACTGTCTCAAAAAGTAAATTAAAAATTAAAATAAAAAATAAAATAAAATAAAATACTTAAAGGGAAGATTTTGTTTGTCCTTTTATAAAATAAATGG